>NC_136502.1:38257233-38294733 GCF_053919585.1 Euprymna scolopes | reverse complement strand
TTTTTATTCTGCTTTAAATTGCCCCCCCCCCATTTTGGGGAGTCTGGCCCCCACACACATACACATTAAAAACCAAACGCATTAAAATGGTCACCCATCTGGTACTGGCCAGCCTCAGCTTAATAATACATTGAAATTTTCGTCACTGAAAAATAAGTTTTTTTTGGCCTGTTTGGTCTTCCATAGTTTGCTTTTTATCAGAGGAAAACGTAAACAGAGTCGATCTGAACTCTACGTCAACGCGAATATCTGGTTACCTATATGAATAAGTGGGATTATTTGAAATTCAGGTACTTATATTATAATATTTTTGCATATTCTCTTAGAAAATCATCCTAAATCTTAGTTAGACAATAAATAAATTAATTAATTATTTCAAAAACCCTTTTTTTTTTAAATATTTAAGTACGTTTTTTGTGCAAGACAAAAAATGTCAATTGTTAACTTTTTGGGAAAATTTAACATTTAAAATTGAATTAAAAATAGTAGAAAAAGTTTTACATTATTCTGTTTTCTATATGATAAAATTCAGGGTTTTATCTTTCTGGAAAAAAAAAAGTTACTCAGAAATAATGGATTTTAATAAACGTAATTTCGTTTTAAAAAACAACAACAACTTGATTTTGCGGCCATTTTTGGCGGTGCCTAGTATATATGTATGTATATGTATGTATATATATGTTTGTATATGTATGTATATGTGTATATAGATGTATGTGTATATAGATGTATGCGTATATGTATGTATGTATGTAAATATATATGTATATATGTATGTATATATGTATGTATATGTATGTATATATATGTTTGTATATGTATGTATATGTGTATATAGATGTATGTGTATATAGATGTATGGGTATATGTATGTATATATGTATATATATATGTATATATATATTGTGTAAATGTATATATACGTCTGTATATATATGTATGTTTTTGTATATATATGTGTATGTATGTATATGTGTATATGTATATATGTATATGTATGTATATATACATGTATATATGTGTATGTATGTCTATATGTGTATGTATGTATATATATATATGTGTGTGTATATGTATATATATGTATATATATATATGTATGTGTGTGTATATGTATATATATATATATATATATATATATATATATGCATGTAAATATATATATATATGTGTGTGTGTGTGCATGTATGTCTGTGTTTAATGTATGTATAGTGACCATCATGTCGGTAGATAAAATAAGAATTCGTGAAAAAATTATGGCAGGCAGAAATTATTAAAATTCTAAAGAAATTGTGAGTCGAAGTGACAGTGAAGAAGTGAAGTTTGTTGTTCTCAACAAATAACGACGGTCTATGTTTAAGACGAACTCATAAACGAAGGAACTTATTCTAACAATATGTTACGTTGCCGTGGAAACCGAGTATGTATATTGGATAGTAGTGTGTGAGATTGATGAAGTGGGTGAAGGTACAAAGGAGAACTGAAGAAGAGAGGGATAGGTTGTAAATATTTCTATTGATTTTGTTTTTTTCTCTGTTGTTTATTTATCGGCCGCCACTCAACCGACACCCAGGTATCTCTTGAGATGGAAAGGCAATATATGAGAGGGGCCGATTCATCAACTTCTTACCAAACCTTTACGGTGGTATGATAGAAAAATAACGAGAGCTGTGAAACAAATGCCGAAAGCTCTGATTGGTTGAACGCGATCACGTGTTAAGTTGGAGGATTCATCGGAATGTTCACTTAAATAGTATTTATATAAATAAGGTGCATTGACAGCAATCGCTGTAAAATAGTGCCTTTGATGCAAATGCTCAGATTAGCGGTAGATATACCAGCTCAGATGTGGTAAAAATACTTCATGCATGTGTGAATGGTGACTTTGTAAAGACTCTCTTATGTGAGTAATTTTCTAGTACGGTAGAGGGAACCCACCTTCTTTGCAGCAGTCGTGGCAATGTTCTCAGGGTCTTTGTTCTTATTTTTATTTTTATTTTTTTACACAGTGATCACCACTTACCAAGGCCCGGAAGCCACTCAGGGATAAGGGTTATTGCAAGTACATAAAGTAAGTGAGGAGATTTGCTGAAGTGTTTACTTAAGGGGGCGGTTCATTAGGAATTTGTTAACATTGGACTTGAAGACATCCAAATTGTAGTCCGGAGGGAAGCAGGCAGACGGAACAGAGTTCCACAAGCGTGAAGTTCTAAGAAAGAAGCTTTGTTCATGGAATCCGCGTTTTGATTTAGGCACAGATATAGAGTGGGGGAAATTTTTCACAGTGGATTCAGCTAGACGGGTGTTTTTCGTGACCAGAGATTGGAGTTCAGACGAGCATCTGCCATGGAAATAACGATAAAACAAGGACAGGCTCGCAACGTCTCTTCTGTGGAAGAGAGGTTGCAGGGTAGAGAAAATGGCATCCCCCACTAAGCCACGAAGTCTATTTTGTACTCTGTCAAGGCAGGATAGGCTGTTTTTAGCAGCTCCTGCCCAGAGATGGCAACAGTATTCCATCCTTGGACGTACTTGGCTTTTATATATGTATCTTGCCTGTGAATGTTAGGCAAATGTGTTTGAATAATTCACCCGCAGATAAGGCAATCATTGGTTGAGAACACCTACTCGATAGTCCCGTTTGCGCTGATCGCTAAATGAGTAATCCATTTCGCACTCTGTGATACGCACTTTGGTTACGTTTCTGTTCATAAGATTTTGAGGTTGTTTACATTTTCCGTCGACAGCCTTCGCTGTGTGGAACATTTACATGAATTGCTTGGTTGAATTTGTAATGCATAGAACTATTTTTTTTTTTTTAATATTTTCCTGTTTAAATATAACCTGATATTTAAATAGGCGTTTTTATAAAAAGATTCTTCCGAAGCTACCCCCCTCTCTCTCCTCCCTTCACTATATTGTAATAGCCTTAAATTGCCCAATAGCCTGTTTAGTTGGAGAGTTGTGGGTTGGGGGGGGGGCTTTTCCGTAAAGCCGGCACAAATGAGACTCCATCTCAGGAGAGTTGGACCGATACGACCGCCCTATCAGAACAAAAAGCGTCTCATGAATGACAATCAGACCGGACGTCAATAAAATTTACATCAGGCTCGATTTATCTGCGTCGATCTAGGAAAGAAATTCTCACTCCCGACCCGACCGTGAAGCAACCACACCCGAACCCGGGCCGATGTATTTACATACCACGGTCAGTGCTGCTTGCTTTCCGCCGGACCCCGACCCTCCATTTTTCCCCCTCAATCTCCGCATCGACGATGGACGTGCATATACAAGCTCGCGTGTAAGTGAGGTGTTTCGTTTGCTCAAGACTTCTTTGTGTATGTATGTATGTATGTATGTATGTATGTATGTTCTTCGGACGTTGTATATATGAGGTCTCCAATTGCTTTATACTCCCTTATATGCATGTGCATACGTACGGTCTCCAATTGTCCCATACCCCTTTATATACATCTATATGCGGATGTGGATCTCCACTTGTCCGTTCCCAACCCTCTTCTCGTTATCAATCTCATGACGTTTGGATTTTCTGGTAATCTCGGTCGGCTTAGCCGGACAATGACTATTACAGTTGTCGAATATAGTCAGTCAAGCCTCAGTTTAATTCAGTCTACCCCCCTTTCCCCAGATTCTGTTCCTCCATTTTATCCTTCCCCATATCTTCATCATCTTCTCCCCAACAAAATTGGAGTATGTCGATTATGCAGGGGAAGATGAAAAATAAGGTAGAATTAGGAGGTGGAATTTGGACGCGGGAAATGATGGGAGAGGTCACCAATTAAAAGATGAAAGATTCAGGAGAGAGTGTGATTGGGGGGAGGGGGAGGAAAAAGGAGAGACGATTGGGTCATAACGGATCGCGCGTTTATTTGTGTTATGTCGAAAGAAAACGAAACAAGAAAGTATTTATGGCCAGATAACAGACAGCATTTTAAAAAAGGGACAAAATACGAAGCCATGCGGTTAAAGAAATGCGAACAGAAATGAACTCGGAAAAAGAAACTGCCTTTTTCCGGATTCGAACTCAATATCGAGACATTACAACGGAAAAACTTTAAATGGCTCTTTTTAGTATTTAAATTTTAAAGGAAAGTTATTCCGATTAATGCTAAAAAGCAAATGGCTCGAATTAGCTATTCCTTTTTTTTTCTCCGGTTCGTTTCGATACGCTGTCTTCGTCACTTCTTAAATCTAGTAAGTTTTCACATGAACGTGTCAACTAAAAGTATTTTCCACTAATGAAAATCGTTTCAAGTCCTAAAAGTCTATGTTAAAATAGTAAACTGACGCTTAGAAACGACTATAAAAAAGACTAGAGATACAACGATTTCATCAATTTGATGTGCACAGAAAAATCCAAGAGCGTCTGTTCAAAAACCCTTTCCATGCATTTGGCCGGGGGGGAGTAAGGAAAATTTCAATGACTCACATACAAGCGCACACATTCTTGCACAATAGCAAGAGTCAGGCGAACAGCAATGATTTGCTACTCACAACTATACACGCACTAACAAGAACAAGTTAAACCAACGTCCACACATAGTGCCACGCTGCCAAATACTCACATAAGTATATTACTTAAACACATACACACGCTAATTCACACTATAAACATATTGACATACACGTTTCTAAACTTGGTTACTACTAACTCAACTTTCTTCGTGTTTACATAAATGAACATTTACTGATTGGAAATAATTTTATTTTCTAAGGAAATTTTAGATATAAAACTGTTTTATAAAATTTTTTTTTCTCAATTTTTAATCTAGAAAACTGTTTGTTTTTAGTTAGTACTTGCTTCTATTCTCTGTTATATTTATTTCAATTTAATATGCATATATATATATATATATAATTTTTTAAAATTAATTATGTTTTAACTCTTTTTCAAGGTGTTTTTAACATGTTTTATTAACTACTTGTTCTTATCTATATATATAAAAGCGAAAATGTATGTATGCATGTATGTTCGTTTTTCCTCGATGTCCACGAAAGGCTTTTTTCAGAGAAACGCTTGCTCGGTTCAGAACTTTTTAAAACTTTTTATATCATCTATAAATTGTAATATCTACGAATTACCCACGGAGCTCGCCTGTCTATTTAATTTTATTGACTTTCAAACGTTAATTATACCACATTTCCCGCATCAGCACGCGTTACATTCGGTTTTCGGTATAAAAAAAAAAAAGCGAAACTCGACTCTAATCACAGGCTCAGAGCCAGTTTGGTCAATGTCGACTTCGTCATCAGGGAGCGGGTTTTTAAAAACAAACAACCCCATTTATTCAAAACAGTCCCGCACAAAATAACTGCTGAATACCTATCGCCGTCACGTCAATCAAAAACGCGCACCTGTTTTTGTTTTTTTTAAAAAATACTTTACTATTTTCCAACTGCGCGTCCTCAACGCTTCGGGTTTTTTTCACATACCCCGAAAAACACCCGGGCAACGCCGGGTACCCCTCGCTAGTATAATATAAAGCTGAGTGTGTGGGTGTCTGGTCACGAATAGGCTCTTATATGGGTGACTATTTTTTTAAAAAATGATTAATATAATGATAGAAGATGTACCGAGACACAGGAATGGGTATGTTTGATCTGGAAGAACGGTGGTTCATTAAAATTGTGGGGTCTGCGTTCGCGCCTGGTCCACAAAGTATGGAAATAAAAAATATAAAAATTAAAAAAAAAACGTTTACAAGTGTTTTTGATATAGATGTACATAAGAATACTTTGATAAGTATGTTTTAACTTAAATAGGGATGGTATAATAAAATTGTGGGGTCTGCGTTCGCGTCTAACCTCCATAGAATGGAAATGGACACAAACTTTAATGAAGACTTTTCATATCTATCTGCGTAAGTATACTTTGATAATTATGTTTCAGTTTTAAGAAATAAGGTATTATAAAATTATGGGGTGTTCGTTCGCACCTGACCTCCATAGAATGGAAATATGTCACAAAGTTTAAGAAGATTTTTTAATATAGATCCACAGAATATTGTTATAAGTGTTTCAGTGTGAACAGATATGGTATAATAAATTATGGGGGTTATCTATTTTATTTTTACTTTCATCATATTTTGTTTTGGTTTTGATACCCCCGAATTCGAAGCTATCTCTTTACAACCTTTCTTTTTCATAACCTATCATACTTTCATAAATCAGAGTCCATTTTCTGTAGGCTGTTTTTGAACCCAATCAACGACAGGTGCTTTTGCTAATATATATATATATATATATATATATATATATATATATATATATATATATATATATATATACACTGTGTCCCAATAAAATGTATACACTCTTCAAATTACCTCAAATTGCTACAATAATATACCATCCAACGTTTCGAAGAGATGCTTATGAATAAAGAATGGTACTTCAAATATGATGGACCACATCGCCACTATCATCATGACGTAACAGCCTATCTTTATGGTCACCTACTAAACAGATGGGAAATATGAAGAGTAAGTATCGAGTACTATCCATGATCAGCAGATTTTACATTCATGCATTTTTTGGAGGGTTAAGGTGGACTTCTAAACACAAGGTTCACACAAAAAAAACCCAGCTATCATGACTGAGATAAAAGCAACTATTGAAGAAGGATTGCCAGCATCCCAACTTAACTGATAAGGACCGTTTTGTATTAAATCAGTGAGCGTTGTCAGCTGTTCCTGGACCACAATGACCAATAATTTGAACACTTTCGAGAATTAGCTGGTTTCTACATTTGTTCACAGTATTTTAATGTATGAAATTTTTCTTTATCATAATAAATGTTGATTTTATAGACATTTAAAGAGTGTATACATTTTATTGGAACACCCTATAGTCAGATGTTTTCAAGTATCATCAATTGTTTACTATGAAACACTGTTTCGGGGATTTAAAAACAAAACAGTCATGGCTCCTCAGCAATGTTGATCAAACACCACCTCTCTTAAACAAAAAAATAAAAACTGTTCCGGATATCGGATCTAGCATTTTGCTCCAAGTTAATTAGGCTATATATATAAATATATATATATATATATATATATATATATATATATATATATGAGATGGAACGATTCCAGTATTTTTACCGATTCCGATACAATTACAGATTCCGATTCTTTCTAAATCTCTACATATTTAACTATAAAGTTATTTATCACGATTATCGTAAAAACACATGCTAAATGTGCAGATATTTTCTTAAACGTAAGGATACACTTGTGGGGGATAATCTATCGATTTTAGTTTCATTAAAAGGTTAAAATCAACAGATACTCACTATTCTAGTATTCTTATCAGCGGTAGAATATTTTAATTTAAAGAAAATCAAATAAAAAAGCCAATTAAAACATTCGTTGTTGGCATTGGAAATAGGCACAAATTTTTCCGATTCCGGTTAATCGACCCAACACTAATATATATATATATATATGTGTGTGTGTGTATGTGTGTGTGTTTGATTTTCTTTTGCCATATGGTCTTGACAATACCCAAAGACGCTATCGATATCTAAAATGGCCATACCAACGACAGGGATCCACACACACACACACACACACACACACACACACACACAAAAAAAAAAAGTTTTCGAATTGAATTAAAGTTTTCGAAGCGATGATAAGAAAATTTTGATTCCATTTCCCCTTTTTTTATGGAAATATCTCCAGACACGGCATGAAGTCATTCGCTGTAAGGAGGAAAAAAAACATTAATCGCTATCCAATGATAAGTGTTAGATGAATAGGTCTCGACCCAGAAAACAACAATTTTTCCCAAGGAATGCGAGGACTAAATAACAAAATAACAGAAGTGAAAGTTACTAGACAACGGAAAAAGTTTAAGATCTACTTTCTACTCCCATAACTATTTCCATCTGTCTTTCTTTCTCTTTGTCTCCCTTTTCTTTCTTTCTCTTTTCCCTCCTTTTTCTTTTTCTCTTTTTCCTCTTTTTTCCTTCTTTTTCTTTATCCTTCCATCTCTTTCTGTCCTTTAGATGACCCGTGGGTTGTTGAGTCTCAACGAGCCAACATCTAGTGGTTGCTATAGAAATAAGGACGTACAGGGAGACGTTCGCTAAAAATGTTCATAAATGCTTTTTATTTCGAGGGAATGTTCCCTTAGCCAATTATTTACTTAATCTGACTTTCTAACTGATTGAGGTATCGCCTTATTTAGATTATCATGTTTCTACATTATTGGCGGTGTCTCATTCGCACGGCTTTCACGGAGAAACTGATTTTAAAACCATTGTTTCTCTCAGTTTAAAAACATGACGTCATTCGTCATTGTTCGACTGTATTTTGTCTACCGTTTGATCTTTACCACCGCCCTCAAATTTACATCACCCATCTCTGCGAACGATTTTGCTTGTAGATTATATCATCATGGCATGCACTAAGTGTGACCCTCGTCAAAATTCCCACTATCTAACTTAATCGCTATTTACGCAGGGTCCCAAATATGTAACAATAGATTGCAATCCCTGTGAATATTTGATTTTCCTTTAATAGTAGCCACCATATTTATATTAGTTTGAGAAAAAAATGTTTGCATTATTCATTCAATATATTTTTTTCATCATTTATAACCCTATTTGACGGGCCTTGGATAATGGCGGATCGGTTTCCCTTCTAATTTAAAACGCGTCAATATGGAAAGGAAAGGTGGAAAAAGAAAAATTATGGAAAGTCCATAATCTATGACGTCACGTTCTTTTTTTTTTTTTTTTTTTTTTCATCTGCATCATGGTCGCCTCTGCTATCAACCAGAATTTATTACTAGGCATGGCGAGAAACGGATGAATAAATAAATATTTCCCCTCCGATGGTCGTGTAGCAATATTTGTCTTGAAAGTGTAGCACATAAGTTTCGATTAAGCAACAGTGTGTAGCATTTTTTATGGAAATCGCTCCAGACAAGGCATGAAGCCACTTGATGTAAGGAGCTAAAAAAACTACTTTATGGTCAGAATCTAGCCAATGATAAGTGTTCAGTGGATACATTCCAACCCAGAAATAGCAATCCTCCGCTTTTTCTAAGAAACATGACTAATGGAATATGAGGACTAAAGGATAAAATAAGGGAAGCAAGAGTTACGATGCTGTCGAAAATAAATCCAAAGTTCACTTTCTAGTTAGAAATAAAGATTATAAATAAATCACGTAATGAACCGGAAAACCGAAATGAAACGTAGTGATGAAGAGAGAAGTCTTTCTCGTTTTGTGGGTGGCTGATTGCGTTTGGTCACCTTATTTTAAAGCCACATCTTTTTGTCCCTCCACCCGGTAAGCATCCATTGAAACATGTGTCTACCAAAAAGTGCTCAATGAGTTAACAGAGCAGGTATATTTAATTTATTTATACAAACATTGATGGCTACATATGCGCGTACATGTTTCTGTAATCACCCGTTATTGGGGAGATTACGTCTTCAGACCTAGAATTTCTCTCGAAAACTGAAACTCAAGATACAAAAACATTCGAATTAAATATATATATATATATATCAGTCCACCCGGCATTATCCGGTTGTAAAATACGCTTAAATATGATATTTTGACTAATGCAGATTTCGTATTTATTATTATATTGGACTGATTACATAGTAATGATTTAAAAAGTAAAAAAAAAAAAAAAAAAAAATGACTCGTGCGTTACCGCCGAGAATCAAAACGTTCAGCTTACCATTTACTTTTTCCTTTGACGTTCATGCCTGAGCTATGAAGGCATGTTTGCTGCAAGGCCAAAAATTAAAACATTAACCAATACCTATTACGCTACGCATGCTTATTTGTAACGCCGTCGTTCGACATTCATCTGGCAAATTTTTTTTTTTTTTTTTAATTTTCACACTTTTGCACCGATTTCCCCGACTAAAACGCTAATAGAAAGTTTTGCATGGGTTCGAATACCCTATATATGAAGTTTCATGTCTGTAGACTAAAAACTGACGGAGGAATTTGGTAGGAAAACCTTCTTAAACAAATATTTATATACGCATACATAAATATATATAGAAAGTAGTTTGCGTTTACTATAAGCTTTGTACGCAAATATTGCGCAAGTATAAATCATGTAGAATATCTGCATGAATATAATTACACTTAATAATAATTAACTGAATATGATCATTCCATAAAAAAACCGGAAAAACTAATAAGGAATTAATTAAAATGAATGTTTAAAAGAATATGCAAATTAGCTAGATGTTTTGCAGACAAATGTAATTCCACGACTCATATATAACAAAGTTGTATTTTCTTTTTAAATAAATAGAAAAAGCGTTTTTAATATGAATATCAATACACAAAAAAATCAAATTTATAGGAGTATTGATTGATTGATACATGTGTGTTATGTAGCGGGGTGAGTGTATATAAACAGCGTTAATTTAACCGATTGTCTTTAGCGTTGTGATATATAGTGTGTGAGTTCTAAAATGTTCTTCTGTTTTTGTATGTAAAATGTTCATTGTGCGTACGATCACTTCTTTATAAATACACGTAGTTAACAAACGTGGCACATAAATTTTTACCGATAGCTTTCTTACAATCCAACCATAACAATATGGCTGCTTGTCTTAGACCAACAGAACCTTCTTATTTGTCCCAAACCCTAAAAGAACGCCATACCAACGAGTTTTACATGGGTTTTATTCATCTTATAGATTCCCTTTCGCAGATTGGCACGCTGGGTCTCTTTCTACATTTTTACTCGTTCCCTTTTCTGCTTCCAACAGGGTCGTCCACGCGTCTGTTCGCCAACTCATTAGTTTTAACGCTGCTAACTAACTATTACGTCAGCAAAGCAGACCAAATCACGTGTCGTTCATGTGAGCTAAAACATTGTTTACTTAACTAACCAAATTCCAATCTACTCCGAAAATTCCTAAATCAACTTTGTTTATTTTATTTGTGAGTTAAATCCTTACCTAAACATTCCAAGCTGTGAATACACATTTTTTTGTTTTCTAATAATAGTCGACCGGGTTATCCGGCGTTGTCCAATCCATATATAGTCTTGGAAGTTTTTCAACCTTTAAAATTATATTAAAAATTAAATCTACAAAGATCAAAAGCCGGAAGGACTGGCTAATCAGTTTCGAACTTCACTCATCAGAGATAAATCGAGGTTACGATTACGATTAAAAGAAATAGAATGATAAAATAGCGACATTAAGTCTATTTTTGTTTACAAAGAGAAAATCTCAATGATTTCATGTAAATAGTTTCTAGAATCTTGTAATGATAAGGCAAGGACGACTTTCTTAGAATTGAGAATAAGCCAACACTAACATTAGGGACGCTGTAACAGTTATTTATAAGGTGCTCAGCGTTGAACGAACCATAGGTATTATTCAAAACATTATATTGCAAATAATTTGAATAGCAAATTTGTTGATCCGGATATCTAATCTTTCCGATATTCTCCCGACAATTACATTCAAGTAAATAAATAATATAATTGTTATGGTGTTGAAAACAAAAAGGCCTTATGGAAAATGCCAATCATGTATTCGATGCAAAATAAAATTGTTTAGCAAATGTATCATTTATGTCACCAAGCTGATGCAGGGGAACATGTCAATAGATTCTCTTTTAATTTTATCGATTTTATTTATTTTTTAGAATATAAGTATATGTGCAGGTGCCTTATATTGTGGTGAACTTCCAACTCTCTATTCCCGAAAGTATTTTCGTGGAATTAATGAAATTCGCCACTATTTCGGTTGAATTCAGTTTTAATAACATTATGTACAGACAGATCGATAGTGTTTTTATGAGCTCTCCCTTGGGACCGTCATCAGCTAATAATAATTTTGTAGGTTTTCATGAGGAGAGTCTATTGTCTGTTTTTCAAAGACCAGAGGTGTGCTTTCGTTATGTCGTAAGCACAATATGTTTGTTTAGCACTGTGACGAAAGCAACCGTTTTTTTTTTTTACGTTTTTCAATTTTTTAAGGTTTAAATTTCATAAAAATTAGGATATATTTAATGCATTTATAGCGCACTTGGGGAGTCAGAGATTTGGAGTCAATTCCAATGTCTTCCCGGTAAAATTTACATAAGAATGCCACTTGAAATTTTATGTACATTCTCTAACTGTTCTCTATATAGAGAACACACAGATATTGAGTTATTGATAGATAAATAGATCTAGATGCATGGAGAGAGGGAGAGTTACGGGATATATATATATATATTTATTATCATTATTATTATCATCATCATCAACAACAACTATTAATAGGATAGCGTATGTGTTATTTATTTTGTGTGTCATGCTAGATCTTTTTTTTTTCTTCCGAGTGAATGTTATTTATTTAATATTATTATTTAGTAATTTAATTGCTATGGCTTTCCATTTCTTGTAATAAATAATTTATCAGGAATTGTTCATAAGTTTTGGTTTCGGTTTCGATCATAGCTGATGGAACTTAAGCCATCTATTTTATTTACAAATAATTTTACCAAGAATTCTTTATAAGTTTTGGTTTCGGTTTCAGCTGAAGGAACTCGAGTTATATATATATATATATATATATATATATATATATATATATATATATATATATATATATATATATATATAAAGATTTGATTTCGGTTTCGATTCAAGCTGATGCTCCCAAGTCATATGGATATGCTTTTTATTTTTTTAAATCATATATATATAATATATAAAAATCGATAGAACATTAACTCTATAATAATATATACGAAATTTGCATAAATAAATATCATATTTAAGCGTATTGTACGACCGGGCTACGCTGGGCGTCTCTGCTAGATTAGATCAATTCTTTTGCAGTTTTAACAAACTACTAATAAATAATACGAGGTTGGAGCTGAAATCAGGGCGTCTCCATTTACGCTGAACACCCACAGAATGCCTCATCATATGAAAGAGTTCACTGTGGAATTTTATCAGGTCTCTCTAGTTATTATTATGGGCTCACAAGGAGCTTTCACACATGTCATCAAAGATCTCATTGAATCCAGCCTGTGGTATTCCCTGGAAGCTGGGTGACAACAAGTCTCTTCAGATTTTCCAGAACTTTCCATCTCTTTCAATACCATTTGCAAATAAATTTGCATTATCGTTAATTATTACGACATCTGGTCTTCTTGCTTGGATGGGTTTATCAGTTTGTATGTCCATGTCCCATAGGATTTTGTGATTCTCGTTTCAAATACTGTTGCCGGCTTATGTTTGTACCACTTCTCTGTGCGTAATTCCCAGTGTACTGCCCTTCCCACTTGGTCGTGTCTGTTCTTCTATTCCTTTTGGGCCAGTTTGCTGCATTCACTTACTATATGGTTTATTGCTCCGTCTCTTCGTCCACAGAGTTTGTTACTGTTTTCTTGTGTTTTATCGATCTTTGCTTTGATGTGGTTGGTTCTTGTCGAGTTATCTTGTGCTGCTGTTATTAGGGATTCAGTTTCTCGGTTTAAGTGTTCTTTTCGCATCCATTCCAAGTGTTTTCGTTATTCTTATCTTTTGTCATTCTTATGATTTTCCGTGCAGTTGTTTCTCTTCCCATTTTTCTTTTCTTGTTTTATTCTTTATCCCTCTGTTTTGTTGATTTCCTCAGTCTTTCTCGCTGCCATGATTATCCTTTCTGTGTTTTGCGTTATCTATTTTTCAAACCCTTTTTTGTGTCATGCACACAGTCTTCTATATAAACTATCCCTCTCCCGCCTTCTTTTCTTTTCACATAGAGTCGGTCAACATTGTCCTTTAGGTGTAGTGCATTGTGCATTGTCATGAGTTTCCTGGTCTTCTGATCAAGGTGTCTCAGTTCCTCGTTGGTCCATCCTATTATTAGTGATACTGCCCATGTATTCATTCCTTTTATTAGGTTTCTGCTATATAGTTTCTAGAAGTTTTCTTGTTCTCCTGAGGTATTCCTTTTCAATTCTCTCTTCCATTTCTATGGCTTTGATGTTGTCTGCTTCCAGAACTCCCAGGTATTTGTAGGTGTCTTGTTCACTTGGGACCCTCATCTCCGTTTCGTTGGGTAGTTCCATGCCCTCTGTTGTCTTCAGTTTTCCCTTTCTTATAACTAGTACTGCGCACTTTTCCATACCAAATTCCATTTGTATATTTTGGCTGAAGATCCTGGTAGTGTTTATTACTGTCTCTAGCTCTTTTTCGGTCCTTGCAAAAAGTTTCAGGTCGTCCATGTACATTGGGTGGTCCAGTTTTTCTTCTGTATTAGAGAACTTGTATCCAGCTTGGCACTTTCTCAGTATATTGTTCAGGGGTATCATGGCTATTATAAACAGTAATGGTGATAGTGTAGTGCTGTGAATTATTATTATTATTATTATTATTATTATTATTATTAGCCCCTTTAAGAAGTTCTCAAAATTGTGCACTGTTTGCTAAATAAAAAGACGATAGGCTGGTCTTGTGCGATGTTAACGATTTTCGGTCGTTTAAACACTATTGACTGTCTTTACGTGGTGACGGCATTTGGCATTCATATCAGTTGTTGATTTTCTTTTAATTCTCGTGGCGGTTAATGTTGACCTGAAGATAACGTCCTAGCAAATGAAGTCAAACTTGACTGTATATGGGTTCAACTCTTTCGACCAGTATCAATCGTCACGTCCTGCACTGATGATTGCGAAAGTATGAAACACTAGTCTCTGTGGTAATAAAGGTAATTATTTAGAAATATATTAGGTTAGGTGCAAAAATAGTGTCGTCTTTTGGCGTTCAACTATATATATAAAAACGGCATCATTTTTGCACCAACCTAATATATATATATATATATATATATATATATATATATATATATATATATATATATATATATATATATACATTTAAATTGTTATTCCATGAATTTCAAAAAACCCTTATTGAAATGAGGTGGTTCAGTTTCATATCAAAGATTTTTATTATTTTAAGCAAGACAAAGAATACTTTAGTATATTAATGTCCTTAACCTATAGGGTTTCGATGTCTACCATCTCATCAGAGGAGAGAAAATATTAGCATATCTTTTTCTGCAAATCCTCTTGCTACAGAACTTCTGATAATTTAAAGATAATTTAATTATGTTGACTTTGACTTTCCATGTCTCACTGACTTTAGCAAATAGGGTGCATACCTTTATAAATATTTGCTAATAAGGGTTTTTTGAAATTCATTGAATCACAATTTAATGTATTTACTCTATCTTGCATATCGAGCAATTCTTATTTAGATGGGATAACTTATAGAATATTACTGCCAGTAATATTTTGTAAACCTTATAATCACAGGTTTCCATACCAACTGATTGTTTAAAAAAAACTATTCTGAAGTGTGTGTGTGTGTGTGTGTGTATATATATATATATATATATATATATAGGCAGAAAGGAAAATAGAGAACTATAAAGAGACGACGATAGAAGAGAGAGTGGCAAATAGACGGAAATGCGTTACACATTAAACATATCAAAATTCTTCGCTAACATTTTATTATATATTAAAAGACGTAAACTATAGTCTATAATTTTATGTTTTAAAACATTGCGGGTAGAATCGAAACTGCACATTTGAGGTTTCAGTCTAATACTGTTTCAGCTGAACAATGTAGACATTCGTTAAGTCGTTTGTTTGTTTTTTTTTAATATAACCCATGAGAAAATTCTTATTTCATGTGGAGGATGTTGGAAAGGGGTCATTAAAAAGGTAACAAAGCGTTAGGATTACTTCTATTAAGATTATAGGAAAATTCTATATGAATAATAATATATAATATAAATCTCACCTGTCTGTTTAAATGTATGTATGTATGTTTGTGTGTCTGTCTAAAACTTTCGATAGAGGCGACGGATTTTCACGAGATTGATATCGTTTTGAAGCTCGGGCCTTCGGACGACAAATATCGAAAAATTAGCTAAAAAAAATGTATTCCTTCATCCTCAACTGGGTAATTTTCTACATGGAGGGGTCGCTTTTTTCGCCAATATTTTCGAAAGTCATCCCCCCTTTTCGATTGACTAACCTTAATTTAAACCATCACCACTTCCGGTTTGGCAATGGACGCAACGGCAAAGACGTCACGTTTTTTTTTTGTTTGTTTGTTTTGTTTTGTTTTCACGTTCTTTTCCTACTTCACAGTATGGGTTCGAGCCTGCCTGCCTACTACCACTTTTTTTTTTTTTTTTTTTTTTTTGCTCAACACACACCTACAAACACCCGGGCAACGCCGAGCACTCAGGCTAGTATAAATATAAAACTTACATTCTAGGTGTACTCTTTAGTCTGTCTTTCTATCAAATGGCATTATTACACAGAGACGCTCTCTTTTTTATATACTAACGCGGGGGGGGGGCTTACCAAGTCGTAAAATACGTTTAAATATATTTTAATTCATACAATTTTCGTATTTATTCATGCAGAGCCAATTCGCTATTAAATATTATATTGTACCTAATGCATACGACTGATTTCAAAAGATTTTTAAAAAAAAAAGATGACTTGAGTACTATCAACTAGAATCAAAACCAAAACATTCACCGCTCCAGTCGCGTTCGCTACCATTTGAGCTGTTGGCAAATAGATAGGAAAGATTTAAAATTTAACCAATTTAAGTTATGAATAAAGTTGCGACTGCGCAAAAGTAATAGAAATATGTCGGTAATTTGAAATTAAAATTTTGCATTTCAAATGTATACGTTATTTATTTATCCAAACAAAGATGTTACTCGTTGTAAACCATTGTTAGTGTATGATTATTATTTACTGTTAATTTCAGTGTTATATTAAGAATTTATCGGTTAAATATTTTCACATACACGTATACATCTACTGATTTATTTATATAGAAATAATATAGAAAATATACATTTTTTATAAATATAGAGAGAGGCGCAAAAAGGGGCGGGTGAAGGGGCGTTACGAACTAAATATACCAAAATTCTTAGATTTTATTATATCTAAAAGACATTAAAATATATTCTTTCCTAGTTTAATATATAAACGGCTATATGTCGGTCTCTCTGTCTGTCTCTATATTTTCAAACTCTATCTCTACCGAAACTAAAAGTCGCGTTCTTTTATGGGTCTTTAGCCGGTTAAAATTATTTCAAAAATGGGTCAAAATTGAAAAATATCGTTAAACATTTTGCACATTCATTTTAGTTTATTTATTTGTTTTTTTATTTTTTATTTTTAATCGGTTTACATGCGTGTCACGTTGGTACAGGGGTAACGTCACCAGCTGTAAATGCTACAGTTTCGGTTTCGATTCTAGCTGATGGTACCTAAATACATCTTTTTTTTTACTTTTATAATCACAACATAATAATAATATATACGAAATATGGGCAAATTAAAATATTTAAATGTATTTTATGCCCGGGCAAAGCCGGGCGTCAATCCAACATCCTCCCACCACCACCACCACCACCGCTAGTGATAAATATAAGAAAAATCGGATATACACTATTGCTATTGAGATTTCAAACAAATGCATTTCAAGTAGCTGAGCAGCGACTTGGTTCCCACCAGTTCTGGCAAATAGCAAATAGGATCTTGAACAGAAACGTGCGCTCTATCCCAACCATTATCAATGGACTAGAGGTCATCTCGACAGCATCCGACAAGGCCAAACTATTTGCTAAAAACTTTGCGGCAAATTCTACCCTGTGTGACGAAGGCCATCAACTCCCCATATTCCCTCCTATAAAAGACAACACGCTATGCAACATACAAATATCTGTGCGTGAGGTCGCCAAGCTAATCAAGAACCTTGACTCCAGTAAAGCAACTGGTCCCGACGGTATTCCAATTATAGTGTTAAAAATATTACAACCAGAACTTGCCCCCATACTTTCCAAACTGTTTAAGCGTTGCCTTAAGAAGTGCTTTCCAACACCCTGGAAAACCTCATCAGTATGCCCTGTATTTAAGAATTCAGGTGATAAGTCATCCCCCTCTCAGTACATACCTATAAGTCTCCTGTGTGTCATGAGTAAGTTGCTGGAATCCACAATAAATAGAGAAGTAGTCAACCACCTCAGCAGAAATAACCTTCTTAGCGACACGCAATATGGTTTCCGCTCTGCTAGATCTACAGCAGATGTGCTAACGGTTATCTCATAGGATTAGCAAATCTCTCGACAAAGGCTTCATTT
This sequence comes from Euprymna scolopes, assembly GCF_053919585.1. Lineage (NCBI taxonomy): Eukaryota > Metazoa > Mollusca > Cephalopoda > Sepiida > Sepiolidae > Euprymna > Euprymna scolopes. The sequence goes on along the minus strand of NC_136502.1, from coordinate 38,276,552 downwards.
TTAGGGCAATTGCTCTCGACATATCGAAGGCCTTCGATAATGTTTGGCATAAAGGCCTACTACACAAGATTTCCAGCTACGGTGGTATAACTGGAAATGTTTTCTCTATCATTAAATCATTTCTATCTGATAGGCTCATAAGAGTAGTGGTTGATGGGCAGAAATCAGAGGCCCACAGTATTAATGCTGGAGTCCCTCAGGGGTCCATACTGGGTCCAACTCTCTTCCTGATCTACATCAATGATCTCCCAAAACACATACTAAAATCTTTCGTTGACATCTATGCTGATGACACGACCATCTATGGCAACACATCAAAGGCCGTAAATGATGATGTTCTCTGATTCTCTCTCCTCTGATCTTGAGCGCGTGGTACAGTGGGGAAAGAGGTGGCTGGTTACCTTTAATGCATCTAAGACCAAGCTCCTATCTCTACATCATAAACGCTCTGATCCCCATCTGGCATCAATTGAAATGGATGGCTCTCGTCTAAGGGAGGCCCCAGGATTTGATAAGCTCCTAGGTTTGACCTTTACTCCTGATCTTAAATGGAACACATACATCAAGTCTGTGGCCAAGGTCGCTGGGAAAGTATTGGGATCCTTCTACCGCTTCAGAAGATATCTCACTACTGATGCAATTCTCTATCTATATAAGAGCCAAGTACGTCCAAAGATGGAGTACTGCTGCCACATCTGGGCGGGGGCTGCAAAAAACAGCCTATCCTGCCTTGACAGAGTACAAAATAGACTTCGTGGCTTAGTGGGGGATGCCCTTTTCTCTACCCTGCAACCTCTTTCCCACAGAAGAGACGTAGCGAGCCTGTCATTGTTCTATCGTTACGTCCATGGCAGGTGCTCGTCTGAGCTCCATTCTCTGGTCCCCCCTCGCCAATCTTTCTCAAAAAACGCCTGACTAGCTGAAACCACTGTCAATAATTTTCCCCACTCCCTATCTGTGCCTAAATCAAAACGTAGATACCATGAACAAAGCTTCTTTCTTGGAACTGCACACCTGTGGAACTCTGTTCCGCTTGCCTGTTTCCCTCCCGACTTCAACCTGGATGTCTTCAAGTCCAACACAGACAAATTCCTGATTAACCGCCCCCCCCCTAAGTAATGACACCTTACCAATTCTCCAATACTATTGCTACACTATCCCTTTGATTACTGTACACACAATAACCCTTATCCCTGAGTGGCCATTGGGCCTTGATAAGTGGTGAACTCCATGTAAAAAAAAAAAAAGTAAAAACATTATTACGTACTTACGTGTCATGTCGAAATTAGTATAAATTCCAAAAAGTAAAGCTATTTTTCCCAAATAGTGACCACTTATCAAGACCCGGAGGTTACTAAAGGATAAGGGCTAATGTGTATAACCATGGTGGACATTGGATGAGTTAATTTATTTTAGAGGTCGGCTTATCATCAACCTATTGACGTTAGACTTCAACTGGGAAGCAGCTCCGCGGTATTTTGTTCCACTGATGAGGAGCTCGAGGAAAGAAACTCTGTTCATGGAATTTTCACTTGGTTTTAGGCACAAATAGAAAGAGAAGGGAATTGCTGATAGTGATTGTGGATTTGCGGGTGTTTGACCCGAATAACTTAGAGGGAGGGAGTCATAGAGTGAAGCTCAGTCGAGCATCTTTCAGGAAAATAACGATAGAACAGAGAGAGAAAGAGACTAGCAACATCTCTTCTGTGATAAAGAAGTAGCAGAGAGAAAGTTGGTTTTGAATCCTGCTCAGGCATGAAATGTGCTTTGGGCAGCTTCTTCCCAGATTTGGCAACATTACTCCATCTTATAGAAGATTGCATCGAGAATGCGATACCTACTGGATCAATAGAATGATTCAACTGTTTTTTCCAGCAACTCTGACAACGGATTTGATGTATGTGTTCCATTTTAAATTAGGACTGAAAGTCAGCTCCAGAAGCTTGTCTCTCCTGACTTTCACTCCTGGTGCTTCCTCAAAATCAGAGCCATTCATTTTAATTGGGGTCAGATGGGATTCAGAGAATTTTGGGATGGAAAGAGAGAAGCTTGGTCTGAGATGCATTTAAATCAATCAGCCACCCATTTTCCCCAGGTGCTAAATGTCAGAAAAGAAAGAAACCAGAAAGATTTTGGTCATTGTCGGACTTTGAATCCTTGCCATAGGTTGTAGTGTCATCTGCATAAATGTCTGCGAATGATCTAAGAATGTGAGAGAAAATTAATGAAAATAAAAAAAAAAGAGTTGAGCCCAGAATGGTGCCCTGATAGATTCCAGCGTTGATACTATGAGCTTTTGATTTCTACCCATCGACGACGACTATTATAAACCTAGAAGAGAAAGTATTTAATAGTTGATAGGACATTTCCAGCGATTCTGTAGCTGGAGATCTTATAAAGTAGACCGTCATTCCATACCCTATCAAAAGCCTTTGATATGTCAAGAGCAATTGCTCTAGAAACGAAGCTCCCGGTCAAAAGAGATATTATAGTTAACATCAGCTATAGATCTAGCTGAACGGAAACCGTATTGCATGTCACTGAGTAAGTCATTTATGCTGAGATGGTTGCTTGAATCTGTGATAAATAAATCACAGATTCAATCAACTTTCTCACGACGCACAGGAAACTGATTGGTTTGCACTCAGAGGCAGATGACAGAATTATTAAATATAAGTTAGACTGACGAAGTTTTCTAAATTGTTGGGAGCATTTCTCCTTAAGGCAACGTTTAAACAGCTTTGCAAGAATAGTAACTAGTTCTGGTTGAAGCTTTTTGAGTACTACGACTGGAATGTTGTCTACGCCATTTGTTTTACTGGAATCAAGATATTTGATAAGTTTTGCAACATCACGGACAAATATATGGATGACACTCAGCGTAGTTTTAGAAGGAAGTACAGGAGGTAAGGAGGAATTTTATGCAAAGTTCTTCGCAAAAAGTTTGGCGTTGTCAGATGCTGACCAAATTACTTCAGGACAAGTGTTTTAATGGTAGATGCTCTGACGAACTACAAGCCCTTGTACACCCTCGACATAAATAGCCCCGACAAACCCGACAATCAGCAAAATCCCACCCCTACACAGTAGAGATCCTAGATGTAAGAAGGCCTTATACTCTAATAGTTTTTCCCCCCGAACTGCTAAACTCTGGAACTCCCTTCTGGGTTCCTGTTTTCCCAACTGTACTAACATGCAGAAGTTCAAGCGTAATGTGAACTGACATCTTGCTGCTCAACTTCCTACATAATATCCCTGCAACGTATGTCCCTGAGAGTAGCCTCCTACATTAAAGTGGCACTGTGCCTTGTTTGGGGTGAAAATGAAATTTAAAAAAAAAATCCATTAATGAAGGTTGGGGTAAAGGACAAGCACCTTTTTCGAAGCTTTTTTTAATTATTTTTTATTATTTATTATTATTATTATTATTATTATTATTATTTATTTATTATTATTATTATTATTATTATTATTATTTATTATTATTTATTATTATTTATTATTATTATTATCATTTATTATTATTATTATTATTATTTATTTATTTATTATTATTATTATTATTATTATCATTTATTTATTATTATTATTTATTTATTTATTTATTATTATTATTATTATTATTTATTATTATTATTATTATTATTTATTATTATTATTATTTATTATTTATTATTATTATTATCATTTATTATTATTATTATTATCATCATTTATTATTATTATTATTATTTATTTATTTATTATTATTATTATTATTATTATTATCATTTATTTATTATTATTATTTATTTATTTATTATTATTATTATTATTATTGTTATTGTTATTATCATTATTATTGTTATTATTATCATTATTATTATTATTATTATTATTATTATTATTATTATTAGCCAAAACGCACGGGAACCAAGCTGCTGCTCAGCTACTTTATATTTGACAAACTGAGCATATGACTCTCGAGTTCTTTATGACCTTTTTGCAATGGATGCAGGTAATCGTAAACGCGGCTTTAGTTTCAGAACATTTGTTTCGTTGAAAGTAATTGAAATAGTAGTTTTTGTGCGTGACGGCAGCGGCATATTCTGAAGTGGACCATGGTTGGTTGGTTGTTTGGCTTTTGTTGAAATTTCTTGGGGGTTATGAAGCAGTCTATATCGACGAATTTATCGAGTTTTGTCATATTTGTTTTAATGTAGAAAATGTCTGTGAGACAAATTCCTCATGACAAATTTCCTTGCTTACAATTTAAATTCGACATTTCAAATTAGATGTCAAACTGTGCTATGATTTTTTTTTTTTGTGTGCGTAAAAAATAGATTTAGAATATCTCGTATTGGATCATTTTTCGTAATTTTTGGAATTTGTACTAATTTCGACATGACACGTAAATACCTAATAATGTTTTCACATGAAGTGCGTTCGTTTAAAAGATCACTGATTTACACAAGCACTTAAAACTTGAAGAGTGGCAAATAGTATTTTTTTACCTAAAATGCATGTTTGAAACCCCATTATACTGCAGAAGCAGATTTTAAGTGGATACTAGCAAGGTGACCCGACGATGCTTGGGATTGAATGATGATCAACGAATGGTTTACACTCCCATATTTTTATTATCGAAATCGATGAAATATCCCATTTTTCAATCAAATCGATTGATTGCCTGCTCTGATTGGGGACCAATCACGATGCACATGGAGGAAGCTTCGCGTACCTATCACAATGACTAAGTCCACAATACATTGTAGTCTACATTGCACTGTAGAGAATATACTGTTGATTTCATAAAATTATTTTTTATATCTAATGGTTTGCATTAAAGTTTAAAATGCAAAAGTCAAGTATCATGCTTCAGTTGTGCTCTAAACAGAACAATTCATTTCGAACGCGCTCTTGTCATATCAAAGAACCGACTGTTGATTTTATATGTTAAATCTTTTTGCTTGTGTGGTAATAAAACTTTTCAGATGCACTTGTGATATTAGGCTTTGTAAGATGCTAACTTTAGTCAAAATCGTTTGTTCCTTTTTTTCATCGGATTATTTCGATTATCGATTGTCCATACTTATTGAAGACATTCCAATACAAAACCTATTTAAAAACACTGCCAGGCACATAAAATACCTTTATGTGAAATTTCATAAAATCGACCCAGCCGTTTTCGAGTCCATAGGGAACGTACTTACAGAAACAAAGTTCTTTTTATATAATAGTAGACAGAGATATAAAAATAACATTTTTTGTTATATGTATTTTTTTTTTTTTACTTAATTTTTTGTTTCTTTTCTTGTTTGATTTTCAGTTCCAATCATCCCAAACTTCTTATATAAAATCCAAAGCAAACACATAATCATGAACGAGACGAGGCGTGTGAAGGTCAACCTGTCCGAGCCGGCCGTGGTGGAGACAATCTGTTATAACGCCACACGGGTAGCCAATGAGACGGAATCTGAGGGGTTTATGAAATATTTCGAGAAATTCGCCAAAACGTATGCCCCGCCCACGCCGAGCACGTATATCTGCGAGAACGTCACGGTCGAGCCGCAAGGTTGGACCGTCGGCTATGTGACCGAATCCAACCGAATTTCGGTACCAATGAGCAGGCATCAATTCCTCAGACACGCTACCGTGGTCGTTGGGATGATGTTCGCGTCCAAAGCCATAGTCCAGCTGATCACCAACCCGTTTATCGGTCCTATTACCAACAGGTGAGTAATTCATTTTGTTACATCAATCTCTAGAATATAAAAGTCGGGGGAAATATCTCTACAATATTCTACATATTTATTTCTTTGTTAGTCTATACGTTATGCTGTGAAAAAAGGCTAAATGCATTCTTTGAAGGCCAGACTGCTTCAAAAAAGGCCAAATTTGCGAAATTTAGCTTTAAAAGAGACAATCTAGCAATCCTAGATAAGAATATGAAAGTGACCTCGCTTGGATGTAGCATCGGTTTTGAATATCATAATAATAATAATAATAATAATAATAATAGTATATATATATATATAACCATTGTTGCAATGGTGTGAGAAAGAAATTTGTAGCAATTTTAGCCTGCAACGATTCTTCGCCAAAGAAAGAAGTAGGCGAAAGGTTACCTAAAAAGGGAACATTCGAAATAAACAGGGCAAAAAAGGAACAGCGTCTGACAAGAGGTCATTGACTGAAGGAGTAAATAAAAGACTGTCTCTTACAATGTGATTTTAATATTTGTATTGAACTATGTAGCACAATATGACTTTCCGGGTATTTATTACTTATTTATTTTTCATTTGAGTCAGTTTTATATTTAAAATACAATAGACACTATTTTCCTAGAAATGTTAATAAACCTATATTTGCTGTGTTATTGTTTTTTTTATTCAAAAGACTAATTTATGCCCTTTTCAAAAAAATATTAGCTTTATCAAAACAGATATGTTGATTAAATATATTTTTGCACCGTAGAATTTCCACAGGTCCTGCTAGTTTAAAACTAATGGTTTGAACTTTATATATATATATATATATATATATATATATATATATATATATATATATATATAAAGAAGAGAGAGAGACATGCACGTCGATATGATATTTTAATTTATGCAAATTTTGGATTTATCAATATATAACCAATACTCTATTGATTATTATATTGTACCCAATATATAGCAGTGATTTCAAAAGTTTAAAAATTATAACTTGTTCCATGATCTAGAATCAAAACTAAAACATTTAACTCTCCAGTGGTCACTACCATATGACCTAAGAACAGATGGCTATCAAAACTTTAAAATTTAACACAGTTTAATGTATAAATGTATATATGCGCATGCGTACAAGAAACACTTTGAGTCGATTTATCCCTGCCAAAATCCAATTTTTCAATTTTGACCTCATTAGAAACTATTTTAATCGGCTAAAAAACAAATCGATATATATGTACACATACATTTGAATCCAATTATTATAGTCTTTCTTTATTCCGTTTCACTCTAAATAAGGCATATTGGGCGTAAAAGAGAGAACTCCAAAACCGTTATATAAATTAACCCAAATTGAGATGAAGAGAGTTAACTATTCAGTTTGAAATATCAATCTCTGCGGTTCCTACCAGATGGTGCTAACAGATCAGACGAAATGCACCTAGCATTGATGCTTTTTTTTTTGTTTTTCTACTTCCTTTTGCAAAATTTAATTATGTTCTGCACAACTCAAAACAAAAACAACAACCTACCTTTCCCCCCTTTTTTCCTTCTTCCCATTTCCCCTTTCTCTTTCTACCCCCTCCCCCCACACACACACTTCCTGACTGGTTTTCCTAATTTAAAATGTACCAAACATTAAGACTGTAACCCCTTTTCCTCTTTCATTGCAAAGACCATTCATGTTCTACGGGGCAAGGAACATAAAAATATAAACTCCTCTATAAAACAACCAAACACTACAAATTAACGATTGGCGATAAAAAGAGCTTGAAGAATAAAAACCTTCTACAAAATAACTGAATGCAACTTGAATGCTACTTCCAAAATATATGGATTCGCCATTAAATAACCCGAAAAGGGTTGATATGCCGTAAAAAATAGACCAAACCGCTCCTATGCTTCATCCTTCTCACTCACCCACAGGTTTGCTGTCTCTAAACAATAAACGATAAAGAGTGGGCGTCTGCCTGGGTATCACAACTTGATATATAACCTAAATAAATTTAGATTGAGATTCGATTGGAGATTGGGTCCGAGAAAACCATTTCGTCGATTCCGCGTGTTCTTCTTCTTTAATACCCTCCACTCGTTCGCCTCCGCCGATAATTAGAAAATTTCATTATCTTTTGATACGTGAGTTGTCATTCTTTTAGGTACGGCAGGAATAACACAGTACAATATGTTCAAATTGTAAAGAAGTTGGACCTCTCTACCGGGCTAGAGAACTTCTCACGCTTGCCAACATCTTGTATCTCTGTAAAGACATCATTCACTGATTCATTGGGTATTGTGATTTACTTACGGACTGATGTACCAACCACTAGTCCTTATGACCCCTTAAAATTTATTGTTTTAGGCTCAAATCAAGTTATTAAGTTAGATCCATGTCCAAGGAACCTATATCTAAAATTTCAAGCGCGTAGACCCATAATTGTCGGAGGAGTTTGGTAGGGTTCTCAAAGGTCAAATCGTTGAACTTTGACCACTTAATCGCCAAATTTCTGGCCAAAAACCGATCACATCGATTTTCCCAAATCTTAGTAGCCTGTATATCATATTTCGAGTCTGTAGACTAAAAATTGACAGAGTTATTGCGTAGGGAAATGTACACAGACACACAGATACGTTCACTTATATATATATATATATATATATATATATATATATATATATATATATATATATACAGCCTTTAAGACTTTACACGACCGATCGCCACAGTCGATTGAAAATTTCTTAGGGCCACTAAAAGTCGTAAATCACTCGCCCGCCAGTCGATAAAGTTTCTTTAAATAAAGAAACAGGAAAAACTCATTTATTTTACGACCCTCAAATATGCGGTGACTTAGATTGATCTATGTCTCATCATTTGTGAATTCTTTCATCTCTAGCTGTGAGACCGTTGGAATGTCGTATAGAAAAAAGAGTGGTCAAGCTAAAGGTCAATAAGAGGTCAAATTTACACATTCGGCGTGTAGTCAAAATGTTGCCTTCATTTGGAAAAAAAATTCTTCGGCGCTACAACTACATACACTTCATGCTTACAAAAGTAAAGACGAACATTTGAAAGAGGAAAAAAACGTTCCGTCAAGCATGCACCGAAAATTAAATTATACAACAAGTAAGTAATTAGTTTTCGCTTCAGTTTTGTTTCTTCGTAAACAAAAATTATTTATTCCAGGGACGATAGAAATGTATCAGGATATAAACAAATCTGGAAATGAATTATAAAAATGTAAACACATAAAAATATCAAGACTGCTGATTATTAGTAACATGTTATACATGATATAATATTTCGACTTGTCTTGTAAAAATATAGAATAAATGTATAAAAAACCTTTATTGTTTCATTAACAAAGCTATTTAATTACTAGGTAAATCTATATAAATTTCGCTGAAATTTTCAATGCTATATGATGCTAAATATCCATTTTTATTATGATCTCGCTTCGAGTTTTGTTCAGTAATTATTGTAAGTAACTATTTCTGATTCTTTTGAGCTGCTGGGATGATTGTGTTTCAGAATATTTTTCAATTAGAGACTTCATATTGAAATGTTTTAATGAAAAATGAATCTAATATGTGTTTTGCATTTTAAAATATATTTATTTCATTACATTATGTTTTCTTTGTGTATAAAGTTAGATATATTCGTTTTCTAACAGTACCAATAAACAGTCTTGAATTATTTATATTTCAATTGTCATTTTGATATTTGTATCAGCATCCGAAGAAATGATTCTTATTTCTCTGGAACAATAATATGAATGATGCTATATAAAGAAACTGGTGTTGTATTTTAACGTTTTGTTGAATATTTACTGAAATGTTTGTAGTAATAAAATAGTTAACTTACAAGAGTTAAACAAATATTTTCTTGTTAGATTATACACACGGTAATTTGTTGAATTGTTGTAAAATTATTTACTATTATTGACTGAAACAAAGACATAAAGTCGGACGAGTAAAAATATTTTGGGGCGAGTAAATTTTCCCCCTCCGGCGGTCGAGTGATTGTTTTTCAAATCTCAAAGGCTATATATATATATATATATATATATATATATATATATATATATATATATATATATATATATATATGTGTGTGTGTGTGTGTGTTTGTGTTTGTGTATAATATATGCAGCATGTTTACATTCAGACAAGTATGCATCCGTCTTCGTCCGTCTGTTTTTTCTTTTTGGTTGTTTCTTTTTTTTCTTTTGTGAGTTTCATCACAATATATATCTATAAACCTGTGTGTGTGTGTGTGTGGTCACGAATAGGCTCCTATATGGTTGACTATTATAAAAACTGATCACATATAATGATAGATGTATCGAGACACAGGAATGGGTATGTTTGATCTGGCAGAACAGTGGTTCATTAAAATTGTGGGGTCTGCATATGCGCCGGATCCACAAAGTATGGAAATAAAAAATTAAAAAAAACGCTTACAAGTGTTTTTGATATAGATGTACATAATAATACTTTGATAAGTATGTTTTAACTTAAATAAGGATGGTATAATAAAATTGTGGGGTCTGCGTTCGCGCCTGGCCTCCATAGAATGGAAATAGGCACAAACTTTAATAAAGACTTTTCATATCTATCTGCGTAATTATACTTTAATAATTATGTTTCAGTTTGAAGAAATATGGTATAATAAAATTATGGGGTGTTCGTCCGCGCCTGACCTCCAAAGAATGGAAATATGTCACAAAGTTTAACAAGGTTTTTTAATATAGATTCACAGAATATTATGATAAGTGTTTCAGTGTGAACAGGTATGGTATAATAAATTATGGGGGGTTATCTATTTTATTTTTACTTTCATCATATTTAGCTTTGGTTTTGATACCCCCAAATTCAACCCAAATTTACAACCCTTCCTTTTCATAACCTATCATACTTTCATAAATCAGAGTCCATTTTCTGTAGGCTGTTTTTGAACCCAGTCAATGACGGGTACTTTTGCTAGTATATATATATATATATATATATATATATATATATATATATGCTCGCTAGATTCAGCCACTCTGATGAGTCGTAGACGACGTGTCAGTGGATAATTATATTTTTAAAACAATATATATGCCGATCGTCGTTTGGCATTACCAAATTGGTAAAAGGGGAAATTATTCCCAACGCGCATTTAGGTAAAAATGCACTTTCGTATAAATAATTGAATTCATTTAAAAAGTATCGCAAAAACAAAATAACAAATATATATATATATATATATATATATATATATATATATATATATATATATATATAATGAAATGTTAATAATCTAGTAACCTATTCATATGATAAGGTGATTTCCTTATTCTAATCCAGTCAGTATGATTATGATTATCTGTCGATATACAGAATTAAATCAAAGCGAAGTAACTACGCATGCGTATAACAAGGACATTTCGGGAGATGTGATTTCTAAGATACATGATTACATAAAACACTTTAAGGGCATTTATCGCAAAAAAGTCGATTCTCCTATAAAAATTTTCTGTCTCCTTTCGACTATTAAATTAATCCACTATGGCTTCCATCAAGTCGACCATGTCTGTCCATTAAACATTAAAACTGAAATGAAATAAAATTGAGATCAAATGAAATTGATGGAGTGGAAATTCGATAAAGTCCGCTAATCTAATCTCTTAATTAACCTCATCTAGTATGAAGTTTCACTTAATCGTCATTAATACTTTTTATTTATCGAGCCGCTTATAACATCTATTTATTTGTCGTGCCGCTTATAGCATTGAAGTATTTATTTTGTCGCTTATACAAAGGCCGTTCCAAAAGTAAAGCGATGAACGATGACTCCGTATTGAGTTCAGAGCGCGCTTTCTCATGCGAGGGTTGTTCCAAAAGTATGCCTCCTATTTTTTCTCAAAAAGTTAAATAGCTACCTAGACGGGATTGGTACCATTAAAACGAGCTCCCTTTTGTGCTCCAGAATTTATGTTTCAACATAGTCACTATCATTCTCGAAGCACTTTTGGCGGGAATTCAATGATGCATCTTTGCTTCTGACGCACGTTTGTGACAGTTTGCTCATTTAGAGTCTAACACAGCAACAGAGAGGTGAAACGTCCAGGTCATGAATGCATACTTTCAGTCATCATAACAATGCAATTTTCAATCTCGTCTGATCCATTCGGGCGGAATAAAAAGTAGGTTGCATTACTTTTGGAACGCCTCTCGTAGCATCTATTTATTCATCGTGTCGCTTATAGCATCTATTAATTCAATTAATAGTTCCAATTTAACATTCTAATAATAATATAAACGTTTTTTTTTTTTCAGACAAAGGTCATTTAAAATGCCAAATCATCTAATCTCTTTTCTTCGCGTTTTACGGTTAGTTGTATACTATAAAATATAATTATCCACGGGCATGTGTTTCGTCGTCTTAGGACTTATCAACGTGGCTAAACCTAGCGAAATTCGAAACCGAGATCAAACCACTGAAGTCTGGCGCTCTATTACTAAGCCTGTCTCTGCTGATTGATGGAATGTACCGCTTTTTTTAAGATGACATCTAATTTTTTTCCGATACTTTGAACGAATTCTTCCACTATTTATACGGAATAGAAGTTTACTTATATGTTGGTAGGGATATTTGCTCTTTTCACTAATTTGATGCACCCCATATTGGGAATGACCCAGTATGATATTATTTTGATCTGTCAATTTATGTGTGCATCTATACTCCTATCATTTTTTTTTATTGTGTATTGATATTCATATTAAAAATCCTTTTTTTCTATTTATTTAAAAAGAAAATACAACTTTGTTATATATAGATCGTGGAATTGCATTCATCTGCAAAAGATCTGTTATATAGGGGCTTCATTGAGAGAGTCTTATTGAGAGATGCTGAGAAAGAGTCTTATTACAGTGAGGGATGTTGTAAGACTCAGAGAGAGAGAGAGAGAGAAGTTGTTGTACGAGAGACTTAGAGATATTTTCATGTTATGAGAGATTCCTATATTTTAATTGTTCATTCCTTAATTGTGTTGAATGAAAGAAGAAGAAAGCTCTGAGTGAAGGGATATTGTTCAGACTGTTCAGACATGGTGATGTTGAGACGTGTATGTAAAGACATATAGCACAAATATATAATACAATTGGACTTTACCTTTTTGGTAAGAATCATAAGACACAAGACGAGCTTTACAAAAAACACTTGATGGTTTATTCTTCACACGGCCGTATTCCATCACCAAGAATTCAAAGTCTCACATTTTTCCTTGAAGTGACGTCTCGCTTCCAGACGTCTGACTCCCTCTCAGTTTTCTCACCGACTGTTTTCTAACTAAAGTTTTTCTCTATTCCTAGAACTTTCAACTTTCTATTTTCCGTGACGTCATACACATGTTAAAACATGTGCATTCTTTCACGTGTCCTGGACATACGTGTCCAAAACTTTTCCTATTTCTACAAAAGGAATTTTAACCTATATTCAATATGTTAAAAACATTATCTTATAGCTGCATTCTTTCAATTTAAAATTTCATAACAAACTTGATAGTTAACATTCTTCCCTTGAATATTTTATCTATATTCTAAACAAATGTTTGTTTTACCTTTTTAAATTCTCACACGTAATCTATTTCTAAACTAGATTACGAGGTTCGAATTTCTCCTATTCTATTTCATTTTCATTTTAAACTAAATTCTCCATTTTTATACTTACATGAAAAGGGGACAGCCCTTATCATGTAACAGATCTAGCTAATTTGCATATTCTTTTAAACATTTATTTTAATTAATTCGCTATTAGTTCTTTTCAGTTTTCTCACGGTGTGATCATTTTAAGTTATATGCATGCAGATATGCTACATGATTTATACTTGCGTAACATTTGCGTAAAAATGTTATAGTAAACACAAACCTCTTTATATATATATATATATATATATATATATATATATATATATATATACTTTTGTTTATTGTTTAACAAATTTTGCCTACCAAACTCCTCAGTCAGTTTTTGATCTGTAGACATGAAACTTAATATATAGAGTATTCGAACCCATGCGAAACTTTATATTTGGGTTTTTGCTGGGGACAGTCGGTGCAAAAGTGTGAAAATTAAACGGAATTTGCCAGGTGAATGTCGAACGACGACATTACGAATATGCATGCATAACATAATAGCTATTAGTTTATGTTTTAATTTTTAGCCTTGCAGCGAACATGTCTTCATAGCTCAGGCATTAACGTCAAAGGAAAAGGTAAATCGTAAGCTAAACGCTTTGGTTTCGATTCTCGGTCATGGTGCACGAGTAATTTTTTTTTTTTAAACTTTGTAAATCATTACTACATATTGGGTCCAATATAATATAATAATAAATACGAAATCTACATTAATCAAAATATCATTTTAAGCGTATTTTACGATCGGGCAATGCTGGAAGGCCTGCTAGTATATATATATATATATATATATATATATATATATATATAGGCAGATAAAAGTTATGCTAAGTTATGATTTGTCAGTTTCGAAGTAAATAAAAGCTAACACGTACTTAAAGATATATGTGTATACAGATATGTATATGTTATAAGTATAAGTATGTATATCTATGCATATATATATACACATATATTATATACATATCAATAAGGTGTATATATATATATATAATGAGTAAATGGTAAAAAAAAAACGAAGAAAGTGCCCAATACTACTGTAGAGCAAGATATGCTCTTATTACCGTTTTTGATCCGCTTAGTTACATATGTTTCCACAACCAGAATCGAATTAACGATCTGGTAGTTTCAACAGACTTGGCAGACTGAAATATTTACTATAAAGAGACTTCCTTATAATAAATATTTTAGTCTGCCAAGTCTGGTAAAACTCCCGGGCTTCCTTATAATAGACTAGTCTGGGTGCCCGGCGTTGCCCGGGTGTTTGTAGGTGTGTGTTGAGCAAAAAAAAAGTTGTAGTAGGCAGGCAGACCCGAACCCGTGGCGCAAAAGGCTGAAAGGAAAATGGAGGTGTGGGTAAGGGTGTTGGTTGAGCAAAAAAGAAAAAAAGAGAAAAAAAAGGAAAATTGCGAACAAAAAAATGATGGTTGTAGGCAGGCAGGCTCGAACCCGTACTGCGAAGGAGGAAAGAAAATGAAAAAGAAAACGTGACGCGTTAGCTGTTGCGTCCATAAACAAATTAGAAGTGACGAAGGTTTAAATTAAGGCTAGACAATCGAAAAGAGGCGATGACTTTCAGAAAATATCGGCGAAAAAAGCGACCCCTCCGTGTAGAAAAGTACCCAGTTGAGGGTGAAAGAATCAATGTTTTGGGCCAATTTTTTGAGCTTCAAAATAATACTGATCTCGTGAAAATCCGTCGCTTCTGTCGAGAGTTTTTGCGAGACATAGAAGCATACATACATAAACAAACAAGTTAAGTTTATTATAATAAATATTTCAGTCTGCCAAGTCTGATGAAACTACCAGACCGTTAATTCGATTCTAGTAATGGAAACACATGTAACTAAGTAAACCAAAAACGGTAATGAAAATATAACTTGCTCTACAGTATTATTGAGCACTTTTATCTGTTTTTTTACCATTTACTCATTATATATATATATATATATATATATATATATATATATATATATATATATATATTAAATCTTAAAAAAAAAAAAACCTTGGAAGGAAGAGATGTAGGTAAAATATTTTTTCATAGTTTTCCTTAATAGGGAAATGGATTCCGTATTGTTCATTGTAAAAGTGTTTTTTTTTTCAAAATGTCTGATGAGAGGCTATTCTTGTAAAAATTTTCGAACGATACAGGGTTAAAATTTGTTCGAATGGTTTTGAAACAATTGTAACGAACGATGAAATACACTATTTGTAGCTATCAAACCATTCTTTAATGCCTTGCTTTTGTTAAAACAATATATACATGTATGTGTGTGTGTGTGTGTATGTGTGTTACATAATCTCAAAATTACATTATCTATTTTTAAAAGAAGAATTTTAATCCAATTTTAAGCCGAGCAGGAAATATGTCTATTTATTTATTTTATTCGCAAAGGCGAACAGGATCCAACACTGGGTCCACAAAATCACCAAGTTAACTGTGACATATGTTGAAAGTTATGCCTGTCTCTTGTTGGTCTGAAAAGCCATTTGCGTAAATAAGTAAAATATATCTGACATCCAAATAATGTTACTAATGCAAACAAAACTAGCCAAGTACGTCCAAGGATGGAGTACTGCTCCCACATCTGGGCAGGAGCTGCTAAAAACAGCCTATCCTGCCTTGACAGAGTACTTCGTGGTTTGGTGGGGGATGCCCTTTTCTCTTCCCTGCAGCCTCTCTCCCACAGAAGAGAGGTTGCGAGCCTGTCTTGTTTTATCGTTATTTCCATGGCAAGTGCTCGTCTGAGCTCCAATCTCTCGTCCCCTCTCGCCAATCTTTCACGAGAAACACCCGTCTGGCTAAAACTACTGTCAATAATTTTCCCCACTCTTTATCTGTGCCTAAATCAAAACGTAGATTCCATGAGCAGAGCTTCTTTCTCAGAAGTGCACGATTGTGGAACTCTCTTCCGTTCGCTTATTTCCCACCTGACTACAACTTAGATGTCTTCAAATGCAACATAAACAAATTCCTGACAAAACGCCCCCTTAAGTAAGACACTCTATCAAAACCCCCAATACTAATGATTATTACAATACTATCTCATTGATTACTGTACACACAATAACCCTTATCCCTGAGTGGCCTCCGGGCCTTGTTAAGTGGTGACCTCCATGTAAAAAAAAAAAGATGTGCCAAATGTGTTGCATCTTAACCGACCTGAAGGACATTTACAATTCAAGCGCTGAATAAGGGAAGAGGGGAAAAGGGCATCAAGTAAAGATGTTTATGCGAATGAGTAAAGCTTCTATGATTCGGAGGAGCAGGTATCAATATGAGACAGTTAGACATTCGCATAAACAAACCGACCATCAACTAGGCTCAATATGAGGGAGAAGCTACGCTTATGAGCTTTTAAACGATTTTAATCGACTTTTTTCAACAAATTTACTAAACGTAATTTTTAAATTGTCACTCGACTGAAAACGACTCATGGAAACCGAAAATGTTCGCAGCTATGGCGAATTCCTTTTTACACTCGAACAGAATGTTCGAACATTGGCCCGCCAAATGGAAAAAAAATTGATCGCAAGATAAACAGGAATTATCCCCGCTGTTCAATGAAGCAGATATATTGCCCGGAAAAGATGAGTAGCTGCTGTTCCCAACCCTGAACCCTATAATATTATTTTCATTTTGTAATTTCTGTCAATTTTAATTTATTAGTTAAAAAAATAAAATGAAGTAAAATTTTCCTATTTATCCGTCATTGCCAAAGAGTTTTTTTTTTGGGGGGGGGAATCTTCTTTCTTTTTCTTTTTTCTTTTTCTTTTTTGTTGCTGTTGTTTTTTGTTTCTTTTTTTGTTTTTTGTTTTTTAGCTTTGATATTTGTAGCGACTGTCTAGAATTGTAAGGACGATGATTTAAGAGGAGAAGGGCGGATAACTTTTCGAGTCGATTTTCAAACTTCGTCACCAAATCTCTTCAAGTCAAGACGGGCAGGCGTCCACAAGCCTGATAGTGAAAAATCTTATTTCTTTCTGCATCATCATTATCATTACGATCATCATTCCCAGCTGACTATAACATGGTCGTTTTCAATAAATTCTTGTTGGGCCGTTCTCATCAAACCCTACTCAAGTTCCGCCATCAACGATCATCCCGATGTTTTCTCACAGTCTATCCGACACTCATTAACTCTCATCCTCGATTGACCCTAGGGCCTTGATAAGAGGTGACACCCTAAAATCATCATCTCTTTAACGTCTATTTTACATGCTGGTATTTTTACTAACATGTTTACTTGCTTATCCGCTATTCCCTAATAACTACGTAAGCAGAGAAAAAAAAATCCAATAAACAACAGGTGTAACCGAACCAACCTCATGTGCCAACCGGTTCCCCGTGGTGTTAGCACTTTTTATTAAAAGGTTACCGCGCTCGTGGAGAGGTTAATAGCAAACGCTCCTCTCAACCCTGACATTGATGGTCTCCTTCGCCTAGTGTATCCGTTCATGCTTGATGTGATGCGCCATCGAGCATGCTCGAATGTTCCTGATTGCCATGGCGATAGACGATGGCCATTAGGAGAAAATGCCGGACTCCTGTGTCCAAAGTAAGTGCTTGATGCCACGGAGCCATCGCTATTGATCTATGAATAATAATAATATTGTTTTCGTTTTTATTTGTATGGAGGAAGGGAAAGGGGGCCAGTAGGAAAAAAGAAGAAGATAGTTCGATAACATAATTAAAACAAACCGGCATCTGGGGTTTTTGTTTTCTGATTTCTGACTCTGCCGTCTAATTACCGGCAGCATTAAACGCGCAAATGCAAAGTGTGTTAATGCACTCGGCTGGTGGAGACCCAGAGATGTAGGTTCGGATTTCAATCGCCGTTTCATTGCCTGCTAAATGAAATACCCAATCTATGACAGCTTTATAAAAAGAACATGTTAGTCTTGAGAGTGCATACCTCTGCCTGGACGTGTCAAGATACTCAAGTACCTTATATTTATATAAAGCCACAACTCGTACATGCATGAAATATTGTTACTACATCTAGGCTGGGGCATCTATTATTAGTCTCTCCTTCTTCGGAAGGGTCCTCCAAAAAAACAATCACAAATCTTATAGATTTTGCACTATCAGCCAAACTCCAATCTCTGTCCCATCTCTGCAATGTTGCTGTTGCATAAGTACTTTAACGAAATGTGCTCTAATGAATTGATAGCACTTATGCCACTTACATATTACCAAAATTAAACGTGTTTTAAGTTAGACGATGTCCGATATTTTGATCAAGTTTGGTGAAAATTGATCAAACGATGTGGGCGCTAGGCTGTACACAAACAAAAAAAGCACCATGAAAATTCCGACCGAAAACATAAGCTTCTTAGCGGAGATAACGTGTCACACTCGGAAACTTTGAATATTCATACTTTCCTATTTGCTTGCTTACGAAAGATATTTTCCATTCTTTCTTCTGATTAATCAGTTGATACGACGGTTCAATCAATGGAAATTCGCCACGTTTCTTTCCAACATTCAGCAGGAAATGAAGAGTTAGGAGTTCACATGTAACGGGAACGATGTCCCGGGCCTGCGTCGTCTAGTGGTGGACCCCTCCAGCGTGACCAGACTCGTACTGGTCCCTGGAAAACATACCTCCGCTGCTCCAGGCACGTTAAACGTGAATGACCCCAAGTCCGTGTGGCGATATTGTCCTCTTCGGCCGTCACTCTGGTTTTGTGTTTGTGTCTTCGTCGTCTGGCGTCAGGGCATACCTGAAATAAACTGTATATTCACTTATGCCGGCAATCGAAAAACAAAGAAAAAACTCTGAGGTCATTTTCGTTTAAACCAAATAAAATAATTATTTGCAATCATTCTACATTTGTTTAAAGTCATGTTTTCGTTATCCGCACTTCGTGATGCAGGTTGTATACTCGAGATTTCAGGTTAATTCTCTAGCTAAGAACAAGATCTTTTTAAGT
>NC_136502.1:38164733-38252233 GCF_053919585.1 Euprymna scolopes | reverse complement strand
ATATATATATATATATATATATATATATGTGTATATATGTATGTATATATATGTGTATATATGTATGTATATATATGTGTATATATGTATGTATATATATGTGTATATATGTATGTGTATATATGTATGTGTATCTATGTATATATATATGTGTATATATATATATGTGTATATATGTATGTGTATCTATGTATATATATATGTGTATATATATATGTATTTATGTGTGTATATATATATGTGTATATATGTATATATATGTGTGTATATATATATATATATATATATAAACGTGTGTATGTGTATATATAGGTGTGCATATATATATTTAAAATTCAGCGTGCTACGATGATTAGATGATCCTCGTCGTTCCGATGGACAGGACATCAACAGTCGGATTGTCAAGCTTTCCACTTTACACTCCATCTTGATGGGAAGACGGTTGGTCTTCAAGTCTCTAAGATCAATGTTTCTTCAGAGCACTAAGGTGTTGACAAATCTGCTGCAAAGGAGGTAGACGCTCTCTACCGGGCTGTAAAAAGAGAGACCAAAGGTACTCGAAGATTGGTGTCCAGTATGTGTGTGTGTGTGTGTATATATATATATATATATATATATATATATATATATATATATATATATATATATATTTGCCAACTGTAAAAAGCCATTCCAATCACCGATTGTTATAGCCGGTAGCACCCTTCTAGAGATTCCAATGTTCAAACTCCTCAGCCCGTCATTCTTAGGCAATATGAGTTGGAATAAGTACATAGATAATGTTTTCAAGGAGATAGGCTCCCTTTACACGTCGAGAAAATTTCTCGCGTGTGTGTTATTCCTATATTTCTAGAAATCCACCATTAACCTGTGCATGAAGTACTGATTTTACATCTGGCCTGGTGCGCCAATTATTAACCCCTTCCTCTTGTACAGGATGCAAAAATAAATTCTCACCTAATAGGTCCCGCGAGTAATAGTTGGCTCCTTCTACCGGGCTAGAAAACGCCTCACGTCTGCCAGAGTCCTATATACTTATAAAGCCACGATTCACTTGTGATAAGTGTATTGATGTCACATCTGGGCTAGTTCGACAACTTCTCCTTCTTCAGCAAGGTGCAAACAAAAAATGACTAAGTAGGTTCCGCACTGTCTGCCAATCTCCAACATATGTCACATCGCTGCAATGTTGCATCCACATGCTTATTTTGGCTAGACTCACATGAATTTACTACGACTGGAAGCAAAATCCCACCATTTCACTGTAAGGATCTTCAGATGTCGGAAAACTTTCTGCTCTTTTGCTTTTTGAATTCCCTTCCTGCTCTCTGTTTTCTCGACTTTAGCAACATAGAGAAATTTTAATATGATGTGACTAAACATCTTGTTGTTCAAATTCTGGCTACTACTTACATCTACCTCTTAGTGGTTAATATTCCTTCTGTTTAAGTCAGGGTTTCATATTTATTAAAGAAATAAAGCCCACGATTTAGATGTCAATAAAGCCAGACTACTTCAAAAGAAAACTTTTTTAAACAGCTCTTTAAAAAGTAATTATGCAAATTTACTGTCAATTCCGTTTGTGGACCGCAACTTGATTGTCTGTATAAATACAAATGACACGTATAAAGTAAACAGGAATAAAATTAGTACATCAATTAAATGAAGCAGTATAAGTGTTTTATAATTAGAAAAGCTCAACGAGATTTCGTGCGTGTGTGTGACGTCATGATGAGAGTTGAAGAAATAGCGGTCAGTCATCTAACCAATAGCGAGCGTCTGAGGTAGACGTGTATTGGGGCTTGTGTCGATCTTCCTTCGCTCCCACAGTGTCTGTGCGTACACACACACACACACACACACACACACACACATATATATATATATATACTAGCAGTTCCGCACAGCTTGCTCGAGCCCTATGTACTTTTAATAACTTTATTTGCATATGTATATATATTTAAAAGTGTGAATATGTACGGTAATGCCTTTCTATATAATAGAATTCCTTAACTACTATAGAGAAAGGTTGGTAGATACCGCAGACGTCAAATCTTTTAAACTTTGACCTCAATTTTGACCCCCTTAACATGTATTGTTTTGGGTTCAAATTAAATTAAAATGTTTGGTCCATGTCCAAGTAAGCTACATCTAAAATTTCAAGTGTTTAGACTCAATATTGTCGGAGGAGTTTGGTAGAGTTCTCAAAGGTCATATATATATACTGGCAGAGGAGTTTCGTAGAGTTCTCAAAGGTCAGATTGTTGAAGTTTGACCCTTTATCAGCCAAATTTCTGGCCCAAAATCGATTAAAAAGATTTTTCCTAAATATCAATACCCCTTGTCAAATCTCGAGTCTGTAGACCGAAAATTGGCAGTTATTTGGTAGGGAAGTGCACACATACAGACAGACACATACAGACACGTTCACTTTTATAGATATACTAGCATGGGTGCTCGACGTTGTCCGGGTATTTAGAGGTATATGTTGAGCAAAAAAAAAAAAAGCGGTCAATTTTTTTAAATTTGACCCCTATTATGACCACTTAACATTTATTGTTTTAGGCTCAAATTAAGTTAAGTTAGATCCATGTCCAAAGAACCTATATCTAAAATTTCAAGTGTTTAGACCCAAAATTGGTAGAGTTCTCAAAGGTCAAATCGTTGAACTTTGACCCCTTAATCGCCAAATTTCTGGACGAAACTGATCACATCGATTTTCCCAAATCTCAGTACCCTGTATATCAAATTTCGAGTTTGTAGACTAAAAATTTAAATTTAAAAAGTTATTGTGTAGGGAAATGTACACACACAGACACGGAGACAGACAGATACACAGACACGTTCACTTTTATAGATAGATAGATAGATAGATAGATAGATAGATAGATAGATAGATAGATAGATAGAACTAACTGGTCCGTCCGGGTTGTTTTCTTGCTTGAATCTTGTCTTCGACAATCGGGCGATTCCATCTTTTAGAAAAGGGATGACAGATATATATTTACATATAAATATATTGTAACACATAAAGAAATAAACCATATGATGTCCTTATTTTATATTTTGTTGTCTTGATTTCTGCAAAAATATTATACGCATGCGCGATTATGAAACCGATAACCATGAAGCTTAATTTATTGAGTCAATTAATATTGACTTTGATTTGATTGGTATATGAACATTACAAAATTTTTATATAAAATTTTTTTAGTAATATATATATATATATATATATATATATATATATATATATATATATAAGCGTATCTTAAGACGGGCAACGCCGGGCGGCATGCTAATATACATATATGTGTATATGTATAGTTAGACATGTGAAAAAACACATCTTATTTTGTATACCCAGGCGAACAACTTCCTCTCAATTGTTCTGTCGATAAACATTTTTTTTTTTTTGTAATATTTTTCTTTAATTTTACTTTTTAGCACTAAGACTGGGGTGAGCAACGTCGATAGTATTACAGACAAAGGATCAAATATGAGTTTGATGAACGTTTTTTTTTGTGTGTGTGTGTGTGTGGAACGAACAGGATTCGAACTTGGCACAACCGAGTTTTCAGTGTCGTTAACTACTTAGCCACTGTCACCCCATAGAAGTCATTTAATATTCGTCGATTATCAAGTACCGTTTATTAGATCATTTTGCAAGACGATATTATATCGATAAGTCTATTAACTTGCTTTAAAGGCCAATTTCATAGCTGTCTGTTTCGTTTATCTCCTGAATTAGTCTGGCACAAGGACACATGATCTTCTGCTCAGTACAACAATTACATAAAAGGTTCACTCTTTATATATAAACATCCGAAAACTTTTATTGTTGTATAATTAAAGAGGGCAGACGAAATCTCGTGTGTAACATTGCCTCTTTTTTTTTTTTTTTTAGCTGAGAGCATGTAGGGCAGACGTCTGTTCAGGCCCGTGTCGCTTTCCCCCTCTCCCAGAAAGCAATCCATTAATTGAAAGTTCTTTAATGTCAACCGACGAATAAGTACGGTTTTAGAAGTTCCTATCTAGTGGGGAAAAGATGAAACACCATTAAATCTATGAACCGTAAAAAGGGTGCCGTTGTCTCTTTGATAAGGTTCTATGACTATTTCACGCACGTGCAATCCCTATAAAGGAAATTTAAAATCGTACAGCAATTCTGGTTTAACCAATGTTGACAGAGATGAAGGAAGACGGCAGTGGTAAGGCAAGACCTGACAACTTTTTTGACGTAAAACTCGATTTCCTGTCTTTCTAAGAATCAAGACCAAATTGGACTTTGGCTACTGGGGCTCACCGCTTATCAAGGTCTAAGAGCCACTCGAGGATAAGGGTTAGTGGATAAAGCATAAAACAACGACGTGGTGATCGGTAATGGTGAAACTTGGGTAGGGTTTGATTATTTATATGAACTTATTGGTCCGGTGACAAAAGGAGAGTGGACCTTTAAATTCGCCCTCGTCCGTTCGTCCGTTCGTCCGCCTGCACTTTTGTCAATAACTACGCCTTGGAATTTTTTGAAATTTTGATATGAGTAAAAAGTAACAGAACAGATTTTCCGGGAAAACTCCAGTTGTCCCCCTCCCCTAGAATGCCTTTTGGGTTAAAATGGCTACAATTGACACTTTTGTAACAAAAATTGATGCCTAGAATTTTTATAAAATTTTCTGAAAATTGTAACTAACTGATTTCTATATAATTTTGTTTGTCTATACTTCGCGATAACTCTCGGGTGTGCCCCATGCACTCTTTTAGGGCTAATAAAAACACTCAATTTTGGGACTATTTCAGTATATTTGTCCAAAATTTTCTGTGTATATCTATTTAGCAGTTTTGCATGATGCTGAACTCAAATTTAAATATGTTAAGGCCTTGGGGACTTTGGGGGCTAAATGGGGGCGGGGTGTCAAATGATGGACTTAGTCATTTCTTTTTTAGCATGGTGAAGAACTCAAATTTACATATGTTAAGACCTAAAACTGTACCATTTGTTCATTTTCATCAGGATTTGACGTCCCCTGGATATTTTGGGGCTAAATGGGGAAGGGGTTACAAAAGCTAAACTTAGTTATTTTTTTATGCTTCGTTCACTGAGCACTCACTGGAGACCATGCATGCTTCATTTGTTTACATTAGATTTTAAAACGACCATGTTATAGTCAACTGGGAAACAGCACTGCGGTATTGTATTCAAGAGATGGACAGTTCTAGGAATGAAACGTTGATTATGGATTTTTTTGTTTTAGTTTTAGGCACGAATAGAGAGCAAGGGAAATTGCTGAGAGTTGTTGTAGCTAGACAAGTGTTTGTTGCAAATGTTTTGTAATGGGATCATAGATTGAAGTTCAGTCGAGCACCTACGATGAAAATAACGATAGAATAGAGATAAATTAGCAATGTCTTTTCTATGAGAAATAAGTAAGGAAGTGAAAAGGCCCTCGCTCACTAGATTTCAAATGCGGTTTTGTATCGTGGCAAGACAGGAAAGGGTACTCTCAGCAGCTTCTCCTCGGGTGTGGCAGCTGTATTCACTCATAGGACGTATTTGACCTTTGCATAGGTGTAATAACCCTTTGGTCACCTGCTCGCCGACCCCAGCGTTGTTTCCGATGTCTTCTACTTAGTATTTTCTTTTGACAGTGTGCTTGTCTCTCAAATCGACGGTAGCCAACGGGGGCGGATACGAGTTCACAAGTATAAAAAATAAAATATAAAAAATACAAATTTCGACACATTCTGCAAATATCAGTTGAACTCTGGCTGTTTGTATGACACCATCGACTCTCTAACACTAATGTCCACATCTACATGT
The DNA here is from genome assembly GCF_053919585.1 of Euprymna scolopes. NCBI lineage: Eukaryota > Metazoa > Mollusca > Cephalopoda > Sepiida > Sepiolidae > Euprymna > Euprymna scolopes. The sequence continues at coordinate 38,246,412 of NC_136502.1, read as the reverse complement.
ATTCTCGAGGCCGTGTTTGTCAGTCGGTTGATCAATTTCTTTCCTCATCATTTCCAAGCCACAGCCATCCTTTTACTGTGTCAGGCTGGCAACTATAATTAATTATATTATATAAAGAAAAGTAATCGTGTGTGTGTAAAGAAATTGCACAATATATACTTACGAACTTTTGCAACTCAACTTGGCCTTTTGGTCAAGATCAAAGTGTAGTATCTGTTCCGGCAGATACTGCAAGCTATGACTAGCTATGACTAGCAAAGACCAGATGTGGGGGCAACCCCACATGCCTGACCATTAACCAGCTCCCATTTCCCACCTCTCGGCAGCTGGTCCCCTTTTTCCCTTCCCCCTCCCTTCACTCCTCACATTAAAAATCGGCCTTGTGCCTAATTTGCTCGGTGGGGGAGCAAATAAACACCATCTGTTCCGGCAGATGCTGCAGGCTATGACTAGCTATGACTAGCAAAGACCAGATGTGGGGGCAACCCCACATGCCTGACCATTAACCAGCTCCCATTTCCCACCTCTCGGGAGCTGGTCCCCTTTTTCCCTTCCCCCTCCCTTCACTCCTCACATTAAAAATCGGCCTTGTGCCTAATTTGCTCGGTGGGGGAGCAAATAAATACCATCTGTTCCGGCAGATGCTGCACTTAAGATAATTTGTACCAGTCAATGGAGGGGAAACCCTCTATACTGGGACAATTATTATTTTTGGTAACCAGAGTGCCCCCTTTTTGCCTACTTTTAGGGGAGCTGGTTTTTACCTCACATTAAAAACGGCCTTGTGCCTAATTTGCTCAGTGGGGGAGCAAATAAATACCATCTGTTCCGGCAGATGCTGCAAGCTATGACTAGCTATGACTAGCTATGACTAGCAAAGACCAGATGTGGGGGCAACCCCACATGCCTGACCATTAACCAGCTCCCATTTCCCACCTCTCGGGAGCTGGTCCCCTTTTTCCCTTCCCCCTCCCTTCACTCCTCACATTAAAAATCGGCCTTGTGCCTAATTTGCTCGGTGGGCGAGCAAATAAATACCATCTGTTCCGGCAGATGCTGCAAGCTATGACTAGCAAAGACCAGATGTGGGGGCAACCCCACATACCTGATCATTAACCAGCTCCCATTTCCCACCTCTCGGGAGCTGGTCCCCTTTTTCCCTTCCCCCTCCCATCACTCCTAACATTAAAAATCGGCCTTGTGCCTAATTTGCTCGGTGGGGGAGCAAATAAATACCATCTGTTCCGGCAGATATTGCAAGCTATGACTAGCTAGGACTAGCTATGACTAGCAAAGACCAGATGTGGGGGCAACCCCACATGCCTGACCATTAACCAGCTCCCACTTCCCACCTCTCGGGAGCTGGTCCCCTTTTTCCCTTCCCCCTCCCTTCACTCCTCACATTAAAAATCGGCCTTGTGCCTAATTTGCTCGGTGGGGGAGCAAATAAATACAATCTGTTCCGGCAGATACTGCAAGCTATGCCTAGCTATGACTAGCTATGACTAGCAAAGACCAGATGTGGGGGCAACCCCACATGCCTGACCTTTAACCAGCTCCCATTTCCCACCTCTCGGGAGCTGGTCCCCTTTTTCCCTTCCCCCTCCCTTCACTCCTCACATTAAAAATTGGCCTTGTGCCTAATTTGCTCGGTGGGGGAGCAAATAAATACCATCTGTTCCGGCAGATACTGCAAGCTATGACTAGCTATGACTAGCAAAGACCAGATGTGGGGGCAACCCCACATGCCTGACCATTAACCAGCTCCCATTTCCCACCTCTCGGGAGCTGGTCCCCTTTTTCCCTTCCCCCTCCCTTCACTCTTCACATTAAAAATCGGCCTTGTGCCTAATTTGCTCGGTGGGGGAGCAAATAAATACCATCTGTTCCGGCAGATACTGCAAGCTATGACTAGCTATGACTAGCAAAGACCAGATGTGGGGGCAACCCCACATGCCTGACCTTTAACCAGCTCCCATTTCCCACCTCTCGGGAGCTGGTCCCCTTTCCCCCTTCCCCCTCCCTTCACTCCTCACATTAAAAATCGGCCTTGTGCCTGATTTGCTCGGTGGGGGAGCAAATAAATACCATCTGTTCCGGCAGATACTGCAAGCAAAGACCATATGTGGGGGCGACCCCACATATAAGACCTTGATCAATGTAGGGGCAACCCTTCATACCAATTCTCACTATCCAGCTCCCCTACTCCCCGGGGAGTGGGTCCCCATTTCCCCTTCACTCCTCACATTAAAAATCGGCCTTGTGCCTGATTTGCTCGGTGGGGGAGCAAATAAATACCTGGCCTTTTGGTCAAGATCAAAGTGTAGTATCTGTTCTTCAGATGCTGCAAGTTATGACTAGCTATGACTAGCAATGACCAGATGTGGGGGCAACCCCACATGCCTGACCTTTAACCAGCTCCCATTTCCCACCTCTCGGGAGCTGGTCCCCCTTTTCCCTTCCCCCTCCCTTCACTCCTCACATTAAAAATTGGCCTTGTGCCTAATTTGCTCGGTGGGGGAGCAAATAAATACCATCTGTTCTTCAGATGCTGCACTTCCATTTCTTGTTCTCTTTCGGTGGAGGATCAGTCCTTCACGACTGAGACAATTTTTTATTTTTGTACCTTTTCTCTACGTTAAAAAACTACCCTGGTGTCTAATTCTGTCCCGTGGGGAGGCATAGTAAATAGGTACTTACAAACTTTTGCGTAATTCATTATGACCCCGACCAGGTTATAATAAAAGGAACTCTAATGTTCATAAGGTTTTTATTCACCCGAAACCAAATTGGTTCATGGATGGCAAAAGCAAAATCAGTTTATTTTTTATCTTTTTTTTTTTCATTCTTACTAATAGTTGTTTAAAAAACAATACCGACAATAAGTAAACCATTTTTATTTATTTATTTATTTGCTATTATTCTCATCTGTATATTTGGTGTTTCACGATGTTTCGGCCAACTAATCCTCTGACCGGCGTTGGGTAGGATTGAAACCGCTATTTTCATACAATGCTCATCTGGAACTGTAGAGATTCAACGCCTCTATCCACTGCGCCACGGCCATAGATGAATAGAGACGTTGAATCTCTATGGTTCTAGGTGAGTATTATCTGAATATAGCGGTTTCAATCCTACCCAAAGCCGGCCAGAGGATCAGTTGGCCAAAACGTCGCGAGAAGACAACAACTATGGAAGGCAGTAACTACACGTAAGATACAGTTAAAAGTTTCAGAATTCTTATCCCGTCGCGGTTAACAACCTGATGAAGGCCAGAGGAATTATTGGCCGAAATGTCGTTAAACAACAACTATAAAAGATGAGAAAAATAATCCGCAAATAAATAAATAATATACAAATTACTCGCCTGGAAAGAATTCTAATAATTAAATAATAAAACAGTCGTCGGGTTTCTTTTTCTTTCTTTCTATTATATTTCTTACTTTCTATTATGGAGCGAGAGGTAAATAGAGACTCGGACAGTCATAAAAAGTGGTAAAGAGAGGGTTAGTCGAAGGAAAATAGAGAGAGGGAGGACGGGAGAGAATGGGGTGGCAGTCGGAGGAAGGTAGAGAGAGCGAGAGAGAAAGGGCAGGAGAGAAATGGAGGAGGTAGGTCAAGGTAGAGAGAGAGGATAGAAAGAGAGGTACAGTCGGGGGAAAGATGCAAAGAGCGGGAGAGAAAAGGAGAGGCCAGTCGAAGGAAAAGTAGAGAGTAGGAGAGAAAAGAGAAGAAAGTAAGAATGAAAGAGAAGGCGTTATGGGATGGTAGAGAGAGAAAGAGGGCGGGAAGAAAAGAGAGGAGGTGAGGGAAGGTAGAGAGAGCGAGAATCAAAGAGAATGGCAGTCTTGAGAAGTGAGAAAGAGGGGGAAGAGAGAGGGGGAGGGGGAGAGAATGAGAACGGTAGTCGAAGAGAGGAATAAAAAATTATTTACACGCTTTTAATTCTTCTATTTTGCTCTCCCGGGTAACGTTAGATAACCCTGATATTTTAACATATCCAAAAGTGCTTCCTCTTTCTGTTACCTCGTATATTATTCGGAGTTTTTTTGTTTCTTTTTTCTTTAGACTTTTTTTTAATGACGCTTCCCTTGTTTCAACCCAATCGTTGCGATTATTTTAAGGTTGCGAAACAAAAACGATGTTAATTATATAAACATTTAAACTTTACAATGAATGTTGAAAGTGATTTCCTTGGAGGTTGAAACTAATTACAACTGTTATCTGCGTTTTATGTTTTATTTACCTCGTTAGCATCTCCCTTTCAATTGTTTGGCTGCTTAGGAAAAAGGGATGCTTTTGTTAAGATGGCGACCCATTTCGAAACATCCCGAAAAGAAGGGGAATGAATTTACGTCGTCGAGGAACAAACTGTTCTGTTTGAATAGCGAGTATAAAAGAAAGAAAAAGGTTAAAACGAAAAAAGGAAGGAATGGATGTGAGAGGGAAAGAAAGGGGAGAATGGAGAGAAAAAGAAGAGGAAAGAAAAATGGAAAAAAAGAGGAAAGAAAAAGGAAGTGAAAAAGAAAGAAAGAAAGAAAAGAAAGGTGAAAAAGAAGAATAGTAAACAAAAAGAAAGAAAAAGGAAGAGACTATAGCAAAAAGAAAAAAAGAAATACGGAGAAAGAAAAGAAAGGAAAGAATGGATATGAGAGGAAAATAAAGGGGGAAAATGAAAAGAAAATGAAAAAGAAGAGGAAAGAAAAAGGAAAAAGAGGATAGAAAAAGGAAGTGAAAAGAAAAGAAAGAAGGAAAAAGAAAAAGGCAAAGGTGAAAAAGAAGGAAAGTGAAAAGAAAAAGAAAGAAAAGGGAAAACAAAAGAATAAAGAAATACGAAAAAAGAAAATGAAAAAGCGAAAAGAAAGAAAAAGGAAGAGAAAAATAGCAAAAAGAAAAAAGAAATACGGAAAAAGAAAAGAAAGAAAAAGGTTGAAACGAAAAGGAAGGAATGGATATGAGAGGAAAAGAAAGGGGAAAGTAAAAAAGAAAATGAAAAAGGAGAGGAAAGAAAAAGAAAACAAAATGAAAAAGGAGAGGAAAGAAAAAGAAAACAAAATAAAACATAAGAGGATAGAAAAAGGAAATGAAAAGAAAGAAGCAAAAGAGAAAAAGACAAATGTGAAAAGGAAGAAAAGGGAAGAGAAAAGAAAAAGAAAGAAAAGGGAAAAAAGAAAGAATAAAGAAATACGAAAAAAATAAAAAAGCGAAAATAAAAAGAAGAAAAAGAAACGAAAGGATGAAGAAAAAATAAAAGAAAGAAAGAGGAAAAAAGGGAAAGAGAAAAAGAAAAAAGAAAAAAGGGTAGATAAAAGAACAAAAGATTAAAGAAAAACAAAAGGCAAAAAAAAAAGGAAACAAGAAAACAAAAAAAAAAACGCCTACGCAAGACAAAGAGTCGAAGTTTAAGCGCATGACGCAATCAGTTTCAACTGATAAAGAACACCGTTTTCTGTAACTCGCTTGTCACACGACAAATAGCGTCGCTTTGGAATCTACGTGCGCACGAATTCAATCCTCTAATTCATTGCGTTTCTTACATTAAACGCATCCCTTACCGTGCACCCTTCCCACCCACGCACGCGCCTAGCTGTTATAAACACACGTTGATCGAACCATGTGTGAGATCGCTTCTTCTGTCTATCTGTTTGTCTATCAGAAGCACCCTTTCAGGAGAGACAGGAAATCTTCCGAGACGATTCTGTTCGTTTGTTTACTTCCTTTACACCGCGTTTGTATCGAACTTGAACAGGGTGGCATTTTCAGATGTCTCTCAACAGACACGAATAATGGTTAACACAATGGAACCATCAATGCTTGTTCGCATCTAACGTTGGTAAACTGAAACTTGACACTAATCACTTATTTATATACTAACAAATTTGTCCCGGTGTTGCCCGGGTCTAAAATACGCTGTTTATATTGTTTACATGTATGCAGAGTGACCATCTTCAGAATGCCCATCATAGACTCGTTAAAAAATTAACAATCCTCGAAAACTATTTTAGAAATTGTGAAAGTAGTGATGTAATCTATGTATCTATAAAAGTGAGACTGTGTATTTGAGGACAATTCTCAGCCTATATACTAAATGCATTTTTTATCTACAGAGTGAAATTTGATATATTGGGTATTCAGACATGTGGAAAACTTTTAATCCGTTTTCATCTGGAATTAAAAAAGGCTACTAAGGAGTCAAAATTAAAAAATTATTACGTGGGGGTTGGTCATCAGATTTTTATCTGTTGTTTCACGAATGCGCATGCGTGAATCGTTCACATTACAGATTCCTTATGTTAAGAATAACTACGTTGGAAAACACTTTGTAAATACGTGTCAAGCTGATCTAATGGTTATCGTACTTGACTCACTCTCTTTATGTTTTGGTTTAGATCTCAGCTCGAATACCTTTTTTTTACTTACAAGAAGTAAACTGTTTAGAAAAAAAACAATACTCGCATGCACATGTCTCGGTTTTTGTCTGAATTAAAGTATAATATCTATGCGTATTTGACGACCGGGCAATGCCGGGCGGTCTTCTAGTGTTAGCTATTGTTTCTTTGTGTGTTTGGATGTGGATGATGTATTTTGGGGATGAGCCGATTTTAGAGAAATATTTTCAATGAAAAAGAGTTTTAGGTTTATAATTAAACTAGATTTATAGAAGCATAAATCATAGCCATCTACATCTATGAAATTCAAAACGGGAAATAAAACCTCATAGCCAAGAAAATAAGAAATAACTTCCGTTTTCAAACGCAACTAGTGTTGATTATACAAATGATTAAAAATAAATTATACCAATAATTGAAAATAAATTTAATAAATCAATTGTATATAATATTTCTAAAAATTTAGAGCTATTTATTAAAACAGATTTTCTTTAATGTGATATGCAAATGAGATAATCTCTTGAATGTTGATTTCGTGTGAACAATCAAACACACAGGAAAGCAACTTTATGATAATAGATGTGAGAAAACGATACACAAAAACAAAGTAAGTTCAGAAGGCATACATTCACGAAAGAGATATTTTATAAATGTTTAAAATGAAAGTTTACAGCTATAGGAAAAACAGAATGCTTGAATATTTTTAGAGTTCTTGTGAAAATAAAACAAGGGGTATTCATTAATCGGGACATTGAAGACGTCTGAATCTATTAATAGCCTTTCGTTACAGGGAGTAGAAAAAATAATTTTCAAAACTTCTCTGCTTATTAAAATAAATCATGATTGATTGAAAGTTATTTATAAGAGTTAATGTTCTTTGGATTTCGTATAAGAAATGGAGTTCAGTGATAAAGTTTGGGAATATTTCAATTGATGAGTTATTGAAAATGAGCAGACGACATAAAGGGATTCGTCAAGCTGTTATTGTGTGTGTGTGTGTCGTGCTTTGTTAGTGTGAGTATACGAGTGACAGTGGATGATTACTTGAGTTGATGATTGTGCTAATTAAGGAGACGTAGCACTGTCTGAGGTTTGGTGTCTCAATTGTTCATTGAAAGAAAATCTGGATCCTTAAGTGAATATTTTTAATTCTTGAGAGAGAAAGGACAGGAGAGAAATGGAGGAGGTTGGTCAATGGAGAGAGAGAGGGGGGAGAGGAAGAGAGAGAGAGAGAGAGAGAGGTACAGTGGGGGAAGATGCAAAGAGCGGGAGAAAAAAGGAGAGGGCAATCGAAGAAAATGTAGAGAGTAAGAAAGAAAAGAGAAGAAAGTAAGAGATAAAGAGAAGGGGTTGGGGGTGGTAGATAGAGAAAGGGCAGGAAGGAAAGAGATGGGATGGGGGTAGATAGAGCGAGAAACAAAGAGAATGATAGACTTGTAAAAAGTGAGAGAGAATGAAAACGGTAGTCGAAGAGAGGAGTAAAAGAAATTATTTACACGTTTTTAACTCTTCTATTTTGCTATCTCGGGTAACGTTAAATAGCCCTGATATTTTAACATATTCAAAGAGTTTTATCTCTGTACTAGCGTGAGTGCCCGGCGTTGCCCGGTTGTTTGGAAGTGTATGCTGAGCAAAAAAAAACAAAAAAAAAACGGTCAATTTTTTTAATTTTGACCCCTATTATGACCCTTAAAATTTATTGTTTTGGGCTCAAATTACATTATTAAGTTAGGTCCATATCCAAGGAACCTATATCTACAATTTAAAGTGTTTAGACCCAAAATTGTTGAAGGAGTTTGGTAGAGTTCTCAAAGGTCAAATCGTTGAATTTTGACCCCTTAACAGCGACATTTTTGGCCGAAAACCGATCACGTAGACTTTCCCAAATCTCAGTACCCTGTATATCAAATTTCGAGTCTGTAGACTGAAAATTAACAGTTATTGTGAATGAAAATGTACACAGACACACAGATAGACAGGCACGTTCACTTTTGTAGATATATAGATTACCTCATATATTATTCGGGGATTCATTAGTTTAGATATCGATAAAGACAGAGTCGATAGTTTAAGAGCCCTGCATTACAGGGGTCAGAAAATCGTGAATAAAACTTTTCCGCTCAATTATATAAATTATATTTCACTAAAAATTATTAATAAAAGTCAGTCTTCATTAGTTTTCATATTACAAAGAAAGTTAGATGAGAAGGTTTGGAATATTTCAATAAATAAATTGGCTTTTGAATGGGCAGACGAGAATGAAGGAATTCGGGCAGTTTGTGTGTGTTGTTTTGTAAAGATGAATATTGCGTTTGACAGTGTATGATAACGTGAGTTAAGAATTGTGTGTCTGTGCGTTCGCTAATGTTTGTGTGCAACCGTCGTGTGAGTAGAGAGAGGCGCCGTGCGACGCTGGTCTGTAAACTCGGGTCTGCTGAGCTCCACTGGTTTATTGAAGAAAATCTGGCTCCTTTAAAGGATTGAAGTGGCTCTCAGAAAAGATCATTTCGAATAAATTCAGAAAACCCTTTGATTGGTCCAAAATATACTTATTTGTTTTTATTAATTAAGCTGGGTACCTGCGTAAATCTGGATGCGCAGAAACGACTAAACATTTTGGACGCTGAGGTGTAAACATCGGCGGTCACACTATTATTCTATAACTAGTTGCTTTTGACTTCGCTTCATAAGTTCAGTTTATTTCATTATTTCACTCACTAGGAGTTCTCATACAGGTTATCATCAGAGATTACTCACTGACGACAATCGGTAGCGTTCTCTTGAGTTCGAGTGACAAGTTTCCCTAGATTTCCATTACTCTCCACCTCTGTCGGTAACCTTTGCAAATTTATTTATATCATCGCAACAGCCGTTTGCTATTGGCTTCTCACTGACAATTATAAACTTGTGTGAAGACCTGACCTCTCTCGGTTAAGACGCAACAGAAGGAAGATCGTAGTCTCCACACAGTTATAAGTGTAGTCCTGCAATATATGTAATAAATAGGTCAACGATGTAACAATTCCAATATATGTAATAAATAGATCATCGACGTAACAATTCCAATATATGTAATAAATAGGTCAACGACGTAACAATTCCAATATATGTAATAAATAGGTCATCGACGTAACAATTCCAATATATGTAATAAATAGGTCATCGACGTAACAATTCCAATATATGTAATAAATAGGTCATCGACGTAACAATTCCAATATATGTAATAAATAGGTCAACGACGTAACAATTCCAATATATGTAATAAATAGATCAACGATGTAACAATTCCAATATATGTAATAAATAGATCAACGACGTAACAATTCCAATATATGTAATAAATAGATCAACGACGTAACAATTCCAATATATGTAATTAATAGATCAACGACGTAACAATTCCAATATATGTAATAAATAAATCAACGATGTGAAAATTCCAATATATGTAATAAATAGGTCATCGACGTAACAATTCCAATATATGTAATAAATAGGTCATCGACGTAACAATTCCAATATATGTAATAAATAGGTCATCGACGTAACAATTCCAATATATGTAATTAATAGATACACGACGTAACAATTCCAATATATGTAATAAATAGGTCATCGACGTAACAATTCCAATATATGTAATAAATAGGTCATCGACGTAACAATTCCAATATATGTAATAAATAGGTCATCGACGTAACAATTCCAATATATGTAATAAATAGGTCATCGACGTAACAATTCCAATATATGTAATAAATAGGTCAACGACGTAACAATTCCAATATATGTAATAAATAGGTCAACGACGTAACAATTCCAATACATGTAATAAATAGGTCAACGATGTAACAATTCCAATATATGTAATAAATAGATCAACGACGTAACAATTCCAATATATGTAATAAATAGGTCAACGACGTAACAATTCCAATATATGTAATAAATAGATCAACGACGTAACAATTCCAATATATGTAATAAATAGATCAACGACGTAACAATTCCAATATATGTAATAAATAGATCAACGACGTAACAATTCCAATATATGTAATAAATAGATCAACGACGTAACAATTCCAATATATGTAATAAACAGGTCAACGATGTAACAATTCCAATATATGTAATAAATAGATCAACGACGTAACAATTCCAATATATGTAATAAATAGATCAACGACGTAACAATTCCAATATATGTAATAAATAGATCAACGACGTAACAATTCCAATATATGTAATAAATAGGTCAACGACGTAACAATTCCAGTATATGTAATAAATAGATCAACGACGTTACAATTCAAGGCGTAATTAAATATGAGCTGGTGTTACACATTAAGGCGCTATTAAGTTTACGGGAATTTTGATAACGAACATATTTAATGCGTATCAGGATGACTTTAATATCTAAACAAAATCCTTCTCAGGACTGGTAACGTAAATTTAAAGCAGGGATCATTGGTCAAAACACATTAGACGAAACAGAAGTCGAATGATAATGAATGGCGTTACGTTTTTCAATCAAGAGAAAACTATGGTTTTACGATCAGTCTCCCGGTGGAAGCCATGTGAACGAGCTACCGCCAATGAAGCAGAAGACTGATAATCTCAGCGAATGTTATGTCGGTCTCCGTCCGTTTTCATTACTCATTTCGTTAAGTTAAAACTCAGCGAACGTCTCCTTGTGTATATTTTCATGAAAAGTTTTGTCTTAGTTAAGCAAATGAAACGCGGCGAAGAGAAACAGTGGCACTAGACAAGGCAATAAAAGACCACGTATAAATGTTATGTTATTAGTTCCGCGCAACGCCGGAAAGTAAAATAGTTGATTATTATTATTATTATTATTATTATTATTATTATTATTATTATTATTTGTATTGTTATTGTTGTGTTTCGTAGGTCTAAATAGAATAGTACCTAAAATAGGTATTTTAGAATGAAATATTTATTTACAGTAACTTTGGAATGTTATAAACCGAGCAACTTTAGAATTTCTAGTTAAACATTATATAGCATGTAAAAACATCAGGTGATGATCGCAGTGCTATGTGAAATAATGAAGTGATAATAGTAAGATAGATTTCGAGACATGAACAGTTTTTAGTTAAATTTGGTTGTCGTTGGAGAGAAGAGTTAGAGTTGAGGAGCCGACTGGTCGTAATGGCTCTGAACACTCAGTGAAGCAAGAGTCCAACGCTTCTCAAATGTAAAGAACGTAGGACAAACGTGCAACTACCAATGAGGATGCATCTGAAATAAAGTTCCTGGAATACAACCCGAAACGTGTTGGTTCCTTGGGGGATGAATCTGCTTTGCGGCTTTCCGTCAAAACAAGACCAAAGATAGATCACGTATGTTTCCTCGATTGGAAGATGTTAAATCCCAGAAAACTATTTCCGTCCCTTTCTGTTGTAAATGTTATACGTCCGTTGAAATTTATCTGTTTAATATATAAACGTTTTTTATGCATCTTCGTAAGCACATGGAACGTTAAAGGCATTACATAAGCATATTATATGTTATATAGATCTCCGTAGGCAATATAAACACCTCGCACATATATTCATAAAGAACTTCTTTATTTTGTTATTGAAATTATTACATTGGACTATTATATCTTTTTTGTGTGAATTTCTGCTACCCTTTCCTTTTAGAATAGAAGTATACGTGTCTTGTCTCCTTCCAAATTTATTGAATTGAAACAAAAAAAAATTTTTATTCGTTCGAAATTGTATTTTTTATCCTGAAATAAAATTCTAATTTATTTTCTTAAGAATAAAAAATTCAATTTTTAGACCAAAAAATTATTTATCATCATCATCATCATCATCATCAATGTTGTTGTTGTTGTGTTGCAACCATTTTTATCGATCGATTATAGTGAAAGGTTTTTATTGCAGCCAGACTATTTCGGTAATTATTCCAAAATAATGCTTAATTAATAAAAAAAAATGTCCTTTATCGAAAAGATATGCAAATATCAGGAAGTTTTATCAGATATTCGCCTAGCTTGGTGGGCCGAGAGGAGGCTCGTCAACACACAAAGTATTTCCAATTGATTACAGACATTTTCTTTTACTTTCAGGGTTGGTTACAGCATTCCGATGTTTACAGGATTTGTGGTTATGATGGTTTCTACAATTAGTAAGTCTGATTTCTTCATTGTTTTACTTTGATCCATTTCGTTTTTTTTTGCTTGTTTTTTTGTTTTTTGTTTTTTTGTTTTTTATTCAAAATTGCTGCTTAATGTTAAAACAAATTCTTCACTGTAGTGTGATACCACAGAATGTGCCATAACCTGAACTAGGATCGCCGAGGTTGATTAGCTATGAAGTAAATGACAATATGAAAGCAACCGATCCATTGTGTGTAGTGAAATCCGTTTTTGCTAGACACAGCTTGGGATTTGGGTGGAGTTGGCATGTTTAGGAATACTTTGGGCAGTAAAGATGCACTGTATTCCCCCCCCCCCCGAGAATCTTGAGCGATGCTAGGGTGTCTCTGAACAGAGCTCTGGTTCTGCAGGCAACACCATCCTCGTCTTCCTCCATTTCTAGTGTCGGGGAGTTGTCATCTTGGGGAGCTGGTGTTGGGTGACCGAAAAGGGATTGGGAGACCGGTGGTGCCACAGGCTATGGTCCATCAGTGTCGTCTTTGGTCTCCTCGTCTTCAGCTTCTCTTTGTTCCTCTGCCGGGAGGTTGTCCTCTTGGGGAGCAGGAGTGGTGAGGTCTTCTCCGGCCGACAAGGATTGAGGTGGAACAGGTGTCGCTGGGTGTGTACCATCTGCCAGGTGCATCGTTCCCTCGTCAGCCGTTTTTCCGGTGTGCTCCGTTTCATCTTAGCCCTCTTGGGGAGCCTGAGCGGGAGTGTTTGCTTCGACCGACGAGGATTGAGGTGGAACCAGTGTTGCTGAGTGTGTACCACCGAGTTTGAGCCTCGTTCCCTCGTCAGCCGCTTCTTTTACTCCCCGGTCTGGGGAGTGACCCTCGTGGGGAGCAGGGGGCTGGGTTGGTTGCCCTCCTGGTGTTGGTGCGGGCTGAAGCCCTACCCAGGCCTTCTCCTCTTCATCCCTCGTGGGAGGTGCTCCTTCCGATGGGGAGTACTCCATGGGGCGATGTGGCGCATCTGAGGTGGTATACGCCTTTTCCCCGGCATCGTGTGGAAAAAACTGCACCGGCTGCTGACATGGACCAAAGTGTAGCGGGGGAGAAAAGAAAATGCAGGGAAATGGGGGGGGAGTGGGTGAGGTCAAAAGAGAGAAAGTGAATTGACCTCCCCTCACGGGGATGTCGGATTAGTCAGCTCAGATCCCCTGCAAGGGGGGAGAGCAGCGAAGGAAGACGCAGTGGGTTCTATTGGGTCAGAGTGCCGCGTCGCAATTAAGAGAGAGAGGGTGTAGACATCTCTTCCCAGAGAGGGGAGCAGAAACGAAATACCCGCCCTACCCACGTCACCCTGCCCGCAAACAACCCCAAGGAAGCAAAAAAGAGAGCCGGGTCTGCTCAATCCACTGGGAGAGCAGCGAAGGAAGACAAAGATTGGGCCTGGCAGGTCAGAGTGCTGCTCAGGCAATTAAGACAGGAGAGAATAGACCATTTCAACCTCAGAGGAGAGAAGGAAACGAAGTACCCAACAAACTAAAGCTAACCCAACCAGGTCGCGTCTACCAAAGAAAGTGTTGTCGGTTCGGAAACAGCAAACTCCCAAAGAAGGGATCGGTTTCCGGTCCAGACTACCACACAATGGTGTCGGTCCTGCGGGGAGCAAAGAGGGTCCTGACTCCCCAAAAAGGGGGTCGGTCCCACTAACAAAAGTTAGTGCGTCACGAAAGTGACAAAAGTGACACCTTGAACTTAACCCGGGGTGGGTCAAGTGGCGCAGCCCTTTGAAAAAAATCAAAAATGAGATAACTGGGAGAACAGATACTACACTTTGATCTTCATATTTAATTTATTTCGCTTAAAGAAAAAATTACAATTAAAAAAATTCCAATATAAAATTAAAAAATTTTAAAAAGTAAAATCTCCAAAAGACAAAACAAATTTAGGCACAAGGCCCTATAAGATCTGGGAAGGGGAGTGTTGCGGGGTCTTTGTAACTAAAATAAAAATTGGAGTCTTTGGCGACTTTACTCTTGACTGGCAACATTTACCACAATACCTCATTCACTCTGTGGACTCTAAACTAACTAATGAAAACCCCAGCGTGTTTTGCAAAATGGATATATATACAATTTCTGTGTGTGTGTGTGTGTGTGTGTGTGTGTGTGTGTGTGTGTGTGTGTGTGTGTGTGTGTGTGTGTGAAAAAGAAAAAAGTTTGATCTTTACCAAAAAGGCCAAGCATAAAAGTGTTACCGACCAACCGACGGAGTGACTTACAGAGTCGCTTGCACGCAACTAAAAAGAATTGCATTTTGTCTTGTCGTGTCAGTTGGTCGTAAATGGAAAGACTAGAGATATTGGGCTACTTTGTAGTGGGCTATCCTGTACATAAGAAATCTGGACAATTAAAATCATATTTAACCGTATTTAACGACCGGGCAAAGCTGGTGGCCCTCCTCTAGTCTAATATATAAAAGGTACTGTGTCATTCTGGCTGTCTCCATATTTTCAAATTCTATCTCTTCCAAAATTAAAAGTCGCATAGCAGCGCTAAGGGCCTCAAATGATTTGATTTTTATGGGTCATTCTTTTATGAGTCTTTAGCTGGGTAAAATTGTTTTTAAGGCGTCAAAATTGAAAAAAATCGTTATACATTTTGTCAATTCATCTTAGTTTATTAATCAGTTCATATACATGTCCCGTTGGTACAGTGGTAACGTCACCTGCTTTGAATGCTACAGATAATTGATTACACCTAAATACTTTTTTTTCTTTTTAACTTTTGAAATCACGAGTGTAAAATAATATATACGAAATCTGGACAAATTAAAATATATTTAAGCGTATTTTACGACCGGGAAAAGCCGAGCGCCCCCCTCCGCCCCCTTTCGTTACCTAAAGCATAGTTTTATGTCTGAAAATCAGAAATACGAAAGTTTATAACAAAACATTTTATATAAGTGAAAGAATATCAAAGTTATTTTTTAATCATGGAAACCTCCATAATTCAAAATGTTCATTGTGTGAATATGTGCGTATTTATTGATTTGGCAGCGTTGCGTTGCATATGTGTATGCGTTACCTTTGTTCTTGCAGCACACACACACACACACACACACACACACACACACATATATATATATAGTGTGTGTGTGTGTGTGTGAGAGAGAGAGAGAGAGAGAGAGAGATGAATCAAGTATGTAGGTCATTAGGTCCTTTTACCTTGCCATCCTCGGCGCAAAGATCGAGCTGGGGTTTTCAGTTCCTTCGTTCGTCCCGCTGTTTAATCTGAATCTCTTGGCAGCTTGTCTTCTCGATTTAAAGATTTTCCAACTTCACACTGGCTTATTATTTTTACGTATAGATGTTACTTTCTTGTGTTGGGAAATAGTTTCATTAGTTGTTACCTTTAGAAGAAAGCAAATTCCGGAAAAGCGGGGAAGAAAAAGTGTAAGCAATCATGGCTATTTGGATTTTACCTATGTCTGTGTTGTTTCTTATTATGTTGAAAATTTGAACTGTGCCTTTGCGCCTTCGGCGACCGTTGACATGAAAATCGACTCATCCAGAATACTTGGTGGTGTCAGATCAGACAGACTAAAGATATCGGCTTTCTGATCTAAAATACATCAAACATTAATGCTATTACGTTTGTTCTTCCTCTTTTCAAAACTCAATCATGTTTTGCAAAATCAAAAACAAAAACAATTATTTTCTTATCAAAAAACAAAGCAAAAAGCAAGCCAAACATCATGAATACATATTTACAGATATAAAGAATTTGAAGCATAAAAACTTTTTTCCAAAATTAGTGGATTTGTTAATGCATAATCCGAAAAGGGGTTAATTTACCGTAAAACAAAATAATCCAACCAAATTTATCTAAAATAAGATGGAGAAAGATAAAAGTATGACATATACACGGTGGAACGATAAATTACCCCCCCCCCATAAAGAGAACAATACAGTTATATTTTCAAACTTTTATTGAAAAAAATCAATTCAGGTAACTTGATTATGTAGTAGAGCTGACATCTATTCAATGTAGCCGCCTTCCCAATCACCGCCTTGATACTGATCCTGAACTGCGATCAAGCTGGATTTGGTGTTGTAGGAGGTCATGTTGGTGATGTTCTCGACGTATGACCAAACGAAGTAGTCTAGCGGGTTAAGGTTAGAGGAAGAGGTGGTCAGTGAGAGAAAGGTACAAAGTCGTAGCACTCCTTCTAAAGCAAAGCCTGCGTCTCTTTGAACTTATGGGCTGGCTCCGAGTTCTGTTGCCACACCTTGGTTCTTCCAGCGGCCACTTGATTGTACCAGGGGATCACGATACTCTTCAGCACATCCAGGTATACTTTATTGTTGACTTTCAAGCCGACTTCGAAGATATGAGGTGGCACGATGACCATAATTGTGGGCCGTCCGATGCGTTGAACCAGGCCCTCAAGCGTTGAACTGTCCGAATTTGCATTTTGAGAGTGCTGGCAATGGCCCTGTTTTTATGACTTGGATCGTTACAGAGCATTGTACAGCGGCACATCTCCGGTCTCGCTTGTTACTTGTTAAACATTGTGTCACTTTCAGACATGATAGAAGGCTCCTTTCGCTCTTGGGATTTGGACATAACTGGCCAACTAGGGAATGGTCTACAACAAAACAAAAAAAAAGAAAGAAAGAAAACCGGTTTTCATCAAACGGAAATGGAATCATTCAGTTTTTTACTATGGTGACAATGCTATCGTTCCGCACTGTAGTTTATAATAAGAAAGTTCGTTTATTGTATCTATTTTATACTAAGTTTCTGCTCATGCGCCTGTGACCTTCTTCAGGTGTGTAACTCATTTATGTGGTGTTTATTCTGTCGTAATTTAATATCATATATTCGGAGTAGTTGTGCATTTTTTGCCGTTGTCGTTTATTGCAGAAGTGAGATGAAGTGATTAAAATATAAACAGAAAAACGGGAAACTGTAATTAATAGACTGTATTTCATATGCTCTACCTCGCCTTCATGTGAAATGGGGAGAGCAAAACAGCATCATTAAATATGCAGTCAAATATGAAATCAGTGCAGCTTAATGCAGTTGTGAGAATGACAAACTTTATGCAGTAAATTACCGAAAAGATCGTTTGACGTCAGCATTTAGACGTGTATCTTTCATCTGGAAAATATATTTCTAATAAAAATGTATTTCTTTGCGTTTTAAATGAGTAGGAGAATATCATGCGAAAAAATATGAGAAAAAAAAAATGAGGGTTAGATTGCTTTGAGCGGAGCCGGGATTTAATCTCTTTATTATTTTCTTGTGTTATCACGTGTATACGTGCGCATATCGCATAATATAAACATTCGCATAAGGGAAATAACTGCAACAGAACGCGAACGCGCGTATGCAAATGGCTACGAAATGCAAAATGACGTCACTGTAATGAAAAAGACAATAGTAAGGATTGAGAGGGCACGTTAAAGAAGACGATCACTCGAGAGACGTAACAGCTGTAACGAGAAGTAACGCGTGGTGGGAGAATGGAGAAATAAATGTCGCTTGTGCACAAAAACATGTGTGTTCGAGCGATTCTTTGTCTTGGTCTCCTTTGCGATATAGACTGGTCATCCGGAAAATATATTTTTAATAAAAATGTACTTCTTTGCGTTTTAAATGAGTAAGACAATATTATGCGAAAAACATGGGGGAAAAATGAGGGTTAGATTGCTTTAATTTTTTTTTTCTTTTTTTACAAAGGAATCACCACTTATCAAGGCCCAAAGGCCACTCGAGGATAAGGGTTAAAGAGTGTACAGTAATCAAGGGGACAATATCATAGTAATCGTAAGAAGTGTAAATTTGGTAAATTGGATTGCTTAAGGGGAACGGCTCATCAAGAACTTGTTTACACTGGACTTGAAGACGACCATATTGTAGTCAGCTGGAAAGCAAGTCAACGGAAAGGGGTTTCACAGATATGCAGTTCTAAGAAAGAAACTTTGTTCATGGAATCTACCCTTACGTTTAGGCACAGATAGAGTGGGGTGTCGGGATTTAATCTCTATTATTTTCTTGTGTCATCACCTGTATATACGTGCATATCGCATAATATAAATAACTGCAACTGAACGCGGACGCGCGTATGCAAATGCCTACGAAATGCGAAATGACGTCACTGCAATGAAAAAGACGATAGTAAGGATTGAGAGGACACGTTAAAGAAGACGATCACTCGAGAGACGTCACAGCTGTAACGAGTAGTCACGCGTGGTGGGAGAATGAAGAAATAAATGTTGTTTTTGTACAAAAAAGTATGTTCGAGCGATTCTTTGTCTTGGTCTCCTTTGCGACGTAGACTGCTACAACGTGTGGGTTCCGTGTGTAAAGGTTATTTAGCGTTTTTTTGTGTATGAATGTATGTGCATTGTATATGAATCTGTGTTTGTGTATGAATATGTCTGTGTATTAAGGAATATTCATATCTGTATGAATATATGGATCTTTTTTGCATGAATGTATGGATTTGTCTTTTTGTATATGAACACGTGTGTGCCTTTTTGTGTTGAATATGCGGATGTTTTAAATATGGAAACGTGTGTATATTTCGTGTATGAATATATTTTGTGTGTTTATGTATGTGTCTGAATTATTTATTTGATGCATGAATAAATGTGTGTATATTTTGTATATGAATGTATGTATTTTGGGTATAAATGTCTTTTTGGATACGAATTCATGGGTATGTTTTATTTATATGTGAATGTGTGTGTATTATTAATGTATAAATATGTGTGTATTATTAATGTATAAATGTGTGTGTATTATTAATGTATAAATGTGTGTGTATTATTAATGTATAAATGTGTGTGTATTATTAATGTATAAATGTGTGTGTATTATTAATGTATAAATGTGTGTGTATCCTTGCTTTCAATTTTCTTATCACTTTGTTTTTCCTGGGGATGGGGCATTCAACCGGATGCCAAACATTCTCCCATTAGTTTAGTTACTCCAACCGAGAGATCTTTTTAAGATTCTAACCGTCCCTTTAAGTGCTATTGTTTGTATTTATTTTGTTCTTGGTTCACCGGGTATATTCGCCAGATAGTTTTTTAAATTCTTTTTCATTAGCCCGGTTGCTCCTATAATGACTTGTACGATGGGGATCTTCTTAAGATTCCAGTTTCTTTTCATGTCGTACATAAGTTGTTGGTATTTTGTTATTTTCTCTCTTTTTGCTCTGCTAAGTCCAGCATCATTAGGGACGCTTACTTCAACTAGGGTTGCCACTTTCTTCCTCTTGTCCCATATCACTATGTCAGGCTTAATAGCTTCGTTTTGTAAATATGTAGCTGTAGGAATTTCGTAGTCATAGTGGATGGTGAGTGACTTATTTCCAACTGTTCTTTCTGGTAAACATGTTCCCAAGATTTGCTACTATATTGGATATTAAAGTATTTACAGATTTTCCAATGGAGATACTTACACACTCCATTGTATCGCATTGTGTAATAGCTGTCCCCTTACAGGATTTTATAACTGGATGTCTTATTTGTATGTGAATTTGTGCGTATTTTTAATGTATAAATGTGTGTGTATCCTTTCTGTTCATGTGTGTACTTGTGTATTATTATGTTTGTCCATTCTGTGTGTATTATCATATGAATGCGTATGAATTCATTTTTGTGCATGTACGAGTTACTTTCAGTAAGTTTTCAGACTTCTTTTGTACAGGCATTTAAAATTGTCTAGTGTTATTGCTATGCATCTTATGAGATGACTGATTAATTTTCATGATTTCAGGTTCAAATGAACAGCTACAGCAGAAATTGGAATACACCATACTAAAGCCTGATTGTCACAGCCGGGGAATTTCAAAATGCGATCTGAACGTTAGCCTCCTTTAGAAGAATGATGTACAATAATTTTTTATTTTAAAACTTGAAAAACGTGCCACATAAACGTATGAAATGCTTCCGACTGCTTTGGGCCATCTTACATGAACCGGTCATCATTTTTGAGTGGTCTAAAAGATCCAAAGAAGACAGGGAGTCTGTGGGGGGAAATGAGAAGTGTGGGAGGAGTCAGGAAGTAATAACACCAGAGTTGATTGGCCAAATAAAGAATTTCGTAGATAAGGACCGTCGTGTTGTATAATAGAGACAATAAATGCAGAGTTTGATTTAAGTGTGAGTACACACAATTATTCATGAGGAAATGAAGGTGCGGAAGATTTGCGCGATGTTTGTCGCAGGGGTACTCAGAGAGGATCAGAAAGAAAAGCGTTGTCATGACAGCAGGGAGAGGTT
This sequence comes from Euprymna scolopes, assembly GCF_053919585.1. NCBI lineage: Eukaryota > Metazoa > Mollusca > Cephalopoda > Sepiida > Sepiolidae > Euprymna > Euprymna scolopes. The sequence continues at coordinate 38,225,607 of NC_136502.1, read as the reverse complement.
CGAGCTGATCAGTTCAGATCACGCAGTTCTTGATGTGCTGGTGACCTGCGATAAAAAAAACTGAATCTAGGACTATGACCAAGAGACAGAGTTCCCAGTGGAAGCATGCTGGCTCTCCCAGACCTAAGAAGGCCAGAGCAAATCTACCTAGAAACTTATGATCTCTTTTTCTGACAGCATGGGCATGATCTACATGCACTGGCTTCCAACTGGATTGACAATCAACAAGGAATACGATGTTGAGGTTTTAAGGAAGTTCAGAAAGAGATTCCATCGAAAAAAAGCCAGCAATCTTCAAATCGAGTCAGTGGCATTTTCACCAGGACAGTGCACCAGTCTACAACTTCATCATTGTCACAGACTATTTGACCAAGATGGGCATAAAGACAGTTCCTAACCCTCCATATAGTCCAGACCTTGCTCCCCGTGACTTTTAGTTACTCCATAAGCTCAAGGAAAATCTTAGAGGCTGTCGTTATGAGACAATTGAGAAGAAGCTGTGACGAAGGTCACTGACAAATTTCCATGGGGCCTTCCAGGAATTATTTGAACGGTACAAGTGCACACCAGCCGGAGATTACTTCAAAAGGGGCTAGAGTTTCATGTGTGTACTATCAATAAAAGTGTCTATACGAAAAAAGCCTGGAAACTTATTACAGGCACCTCGTATATATACGCTCGGCTTTCTTTTTGTGTATGTACGTATCTGTATGTACGTGTGAGTCTGTTTTGTGTATGAATGTCTGCTTGTGTGTTTTTCTGTGAATTTACGTACATGTGTCAATTTCTTATATAAACATACTTTTTTGCGTATGATTAGATATGTGTGTATCAAATTTACGTTTGAGTGCAAGTGTGTGTATTTTTGGGTAATCAAGAAATATCCATATTTATTATTTTGTTTATTATGAAAAACTATTTCGAGTATTTTAAAACAAAACAGCATTTTATTTCATAGCACCCCAGCAGTGTTGATCGAACACACCTGCTTTAAAACACATACACATATATATATTTCATGTATTTACTTCAACAATGCTCAATACTCAAATTAGCCTGATGAGTCCTTACGATGATGAAACACGGAAATTTCAGTGTAGCTTAAATACCATTTCTATGTTTATAATGTGTGTATCTCTCTCTCTCTCGCTCTCTCTCTCTCTCTCTCTCTCTCTCTCTCTATATATATATATATATATATATATATATATATATATATATATATATATTTCACGCGTTTCGTTCTTTTTCCTCCTCTCTGTCTATATTTCTGTGATTCACGTGATTGCTTACTTATATAATCTCCCCCCCCCCTCTCTCTCTCTCTCTCTCTCTCTCTCTCTCTCTCTCTCTCTCTCTCTCTCTCTCTCTCTCTCTTCTGAACGAAAAGAAATGCGCAGTCAGCTGGAAAAAAAAGCCGATCTCTGCCGAAGTGGAAAGCCACAGACGCATGGGGTATGGTTGAAGGTGATATGCGGCGTCACTTCTAACGTGTTACAGCATGGTTCGATTGCGGTATTATCACTAAGTTACCATGGTGATATTGGGTAGAGTCGACTATTAAGCATCAGCAGCAACACCAATTTTGTTATTACTTTCATTTCGATCGTCTTTCACGCGGTATGAAGATGGAGAGGCAACAGAAAGGAAGTTCCCTTTTTTTATTATTTTACCCAAGGACATAATTATTAGTAGTGTGGAAAGCAAACCTCGTAAAATCCCATAAGACATGAAAGTACAAACAGATAAACTCATCCAAGCAAAGAGACCGGGCGTGATAATAGTCGACAAGAATGAAAGAAAAAATTTCGCTGTCCCAATACTTCACAATGTGACGATCAAGGAAGCTAAAACGAAACTAAATAAATACGTGAAACTTGGCAGAGACTTGAACGGAATATGGTAGGTGAAGAAAACTGTCAATATAAAAGGCATAAGGTACAATTTTTTACCACTTGGAGAAAAAAGGAGAAATTTGAATCAAAGGGAGAATTGTTACTGGCGCAAACAGGTGAAAATAAATAGTGATATGCGCCTAGTTAGTCTCCTCCCCCAGTAAGATATTCAGGTCCCTTAATAAACTATACGAAAGAAGGACTCGGGGAAATCTGCTCTATGTAAAAAGAATAGGTGGGAGTGGAATTGTAGAGATTGAATATTGTGTAAACGATTCGATTAAAAAGAAATCCGTAACACTTATGCTACAAAATCGATAATGGCCTTAATTATACGAAACATCAATGTTCTGTTTTTTGTTTTGTTTTTTTTACTTACTCCCTTTCCCTTTGCAAAACTCAATGATGTTCTGTAAAGTCAAAACGAAAAACATTTTTCACATGCAAAATAATTAAATCAAACACCATTCAAAGATTTTTTTTTAATTTAAAAAAAAACCTGAAGCATAAAAACTTTGATCCAAAATTACTGAAGTCAGCATTAAATAATCCAAAAAGGTGCTGATATGCAATAAAACAAAACAACCAAACCAAGCTCCATGAATAAATATTTGAAGATATAAAGAACTTGAAACAAAACGTTTTCCAAAATTACTGGAATGGGTTGATATGCCGATAGACAGAAAAATAATCAAATAACAAAACAATAAAAAGTGGCTGATTATCGTCAATAAAACGATGCCAAATCGTAAACAATACGGAGAGCAGCAAAAAAGTAAAGATTGGTATATATTATAAGGAAATATATGCTTATATATATATATATATATATATATATATATATATATATATATATATATATATATATATATATATGGAAATATATTTTCTGATAATATATACCAATCTTTATTTACGGAGCTCATAGTGAATAAATGACAAAAAAAAACTATATTCCAAAGTTAATGATGTTGACCATCTTATAATTTATTCCTTTAATTCAGTTAAATTCAAGAATTGTAAATGTTAACTGAATTAAAGGAATAAATTATAAGATGGTTAACATTATGAACTTTGGAATATAGTCTTTTGTCATTTATTCACTATATATCTACAGTTAAATAATGTCCTTTTAATAAAAGTTTGCTATGTTATAGAAACCTCCACGTTGTTTAATAGAACTTGAAAATGCGATAAGCGCAGATTCAAGAAGTCTCCTGCGCGGTTTATTTGAAATAAAGTCTCGAAATAAAGACGAAACGTTGATGAACACATAATACGGTTTGTTCCTTTTTATTTTCTCTATTTTGTCGGAATACTATTTCCATTATTTTCATCATATATATATATATATATATATATATATATATTATTATATATATATATTTATTTATTTTATTATATATATATATTTTATTATATATATATATATTTATTTTATTATATATTTATATATATATTTATTTTATTATATATATATTTATTTTATTATATATATATATATTTATTTATTTTATTATATATATATATATATTTATTTATTTTATTATATATATATTTATTTATTTTATTATATATATATTTATTTATTTTATTATATATATATTTATTTATTTTATTATATATATATTTATTTACTTTATTATATATATATTTATTTATTTTATTATATATATATTTATTTATTTTATTATATATATATTTATTTATTTTATTATATATATATTTATTTTATTATATATATATTTATTTTATTATATATTTATTTATTTTATTATATATATATATTTATTTATTTTATTATATATATATTTATTTTATTATATATATATTTATTTTATTATATATATATTTATTTTATTATATATATATTTATTTTATTATATATATGTATATTTATTTTATATATATATATATATATATATATTTTATTATATATATATATTTATTTATTTTATATATATTTGTATCTTTTTATTATATATATATATATATTTATTTTATTATATATATATTATTCTATTATATATACATATATTTATTTTATTATATATATATTATTCTATTATATATACATATATTTATTTTATTATATATATATTCATTTTATTATATATATATTTATTTTATTATATATATATTTATTTATTTATTTTATTGTATTTATATATATATATTTATTTTATTATATATATATTTATTTTATTTGATATACATATATTTATTTTATTTGATATATATATATATATATATATATATATATATATATATATATATATATATATATATATATATATATATTAGCAAATGTACCCGTCGTTGACTGGGTTCCAAAACAGCCTACAGAAAATGGACTCTGATTTATGAAAGTATGATAGGTTATGAAAAGGAATGGTTGAAAAGAGATAGCTTCGAATTTGGGGGTATCAAAACCAAAGCAAAATATGATGAAAGTAAAAATAAAATAGATAAACCCCATAATTTATTATACAATACCTGTTCACACTGAAATACTTATCTCAATATTCTCTTTCTTCAAGCTGAAACATAATTATCAAAGTATAATTACGCAGATAGATATGAAAAGTCTTTATTAAAGTGTGTGCCTATTTCCATTCTATTGAGGCCAGTCGCGAACGCAGACCCCAAAATTTTATTGTACCATCCCTATTTAAGTTAAAACATACTTATCAGTATTCTTATGTACATCTATATCAAAAACACTTGTAAATATATATTTTTTAATTTTTAAATTTTTTATTTCCATACTTTGTGGACCAGGCGCGAACTCAGACCTCACAATTTTAATGAACCACTATTCTCCCAGATCAAACATACCCATTCCTGTGTCTCGATACATCTTCTATCATTATATGTAATCAGTTTTTTTTTTAAATAGTCAACCATATAGGAGCCCAATCGTGACCAGACACACACACACACACACACACAGCTTTATGTTATAGATATAGATATATTCCTTATATATATATATATATATATATATATATATATATATATATATATATATATATATATATATATAACAATCCTCACCTTAGTGTCAATAGGTATAACAATAATCATAATTATTTTATTTTATTTAGAATTATTTTTTTTAATAAGAAAGTATATATAAGTCTCTTTGTGTGTGTGTGATTTTCTTCCTCATAGTTTTCGAAACGGCTGAGCCTATCTTTTGCAAATTTAATGTAAAGATAATTTACATTTCTGTCGGTGCTCTTAAACATACTTGGTACAGAAATTAAGCTGATAAGTATCGAAAATCGAAAAGATCCGATCTTTAAAATAGTCTTTCTTCTCTTATAGATAAAAAAATAATAATTTTTACAGAAGAATATTTTACGTTACACCGGTTTAACCTTGGCCGGTTAAATATTCCCCTATAAATTTTTTTTTCTTTTTTGTCTATAAGGCAAGAAAGACTATTTTTAAGATCGTCTAACCCAAATGTCAGCTGACGTGATATTGTAAACAAACACAGACGGAATTTGATAAACGACATTATTATTATTATTATTATTATTTATTTATTTATTTATCCATTTTTTATTTATTTTTATTTTACTAATTAGTCCACCGGGCAAATTATTCCTCGTAATATATAATCTTCAATAGAGGATTGATGATAGAACGATACATTTGTCGGCCTGAAGAAAACAACACTACAGCTTTATTTGAAAACTTTTATTGAGAAAATCAATTCAGGTATCTTAATTATGTAGTAGAGCTGACATCTATTCAATGTAGCCGCCTTAAACTTCAGTCACCGCCTCGATACGGGTCCTAAACTGGTAGCATGCCTTTTCCACACGTGCCAGTAGAAGATTAGCGAATACTCGGCGGATGGCGGTGATCAGGTTGGCTTTGGCGTTGTGAGAGGTCATGTTAGTGATTTTCTCAACGTATAACCAAACGAAATAGTCCTGCAGATTCAAGTTGGGGAAGGAGGGGGCCTGATGAGAAAAGAGTAAAAAGTCGTAACACTTCTAAAGCCAAGCGTGGGTCTCTTTGGACTTGTGTGCTGCAACACCCAGGGTCTGCCAGCCGCCACCTGACTCAACCGGGGAATCACCATATACTTCAGTGTTGACTTTCAAACCGACTTCGAAGATGTGAGGTGGCATGACGTGGTCCTCACTTGAAACCACACCGAAGACCATAACTGTGGGTCGTCTGATGCGTTGAGTTACTCGCACAAGCGTTGAACCGTACGGATTTGCATATTGAGGGTGCTGGCAATGGTCCTGTTGTCATAACTTGGATCGGTAGAGAGCATGAGTTGTACAGCGGTACATCTCCGATCTCGCTCATTGAACATTGTATTACTTTCAGACATGATAGAAGGCTCCTATCGCTCTTGGAATTTGTACACAACTGGCCAACTAATAGATAATCTGCAACAAAAAAGAAAACCGGTTTTCATCAAACGGAAATGGAATCATGTCTTTTCTAGAGCGAAAATTTTATCGTTCCACCCTGTATAGATACGCAATCTGCATAAATTAAAATATCATGTTTAAGCGTATTGTACGACCGAGCAATGCTCGGCATCGAGCTAGTATATATATATATATATATATATATATATATATATATATATATATATATATATATATATATATATATATATAAACAACTTATATTTTTGCATAGCTAGAGAAGGGAGACGAGATCTTGTGTCGTCTTGGCGCAAGTCGAAGAAATTATAGTCGACCTTTTTCCAGAAGCGAGCTTCTTTTTTTTATTATTCAATTTTCACCCCAAACAAGGCACAGTGCCACTTTGAAGTAGGGGGCTACTATCGGGGATATAAGTTGGAGGGGTATTATGAAAGGAGATGAGCAGCGAGATGTTTTTTCACATTACACTTGAACTTATCATTACAGTTGGGAAAGCAGAATCCGGAAGGGAGTTCCAAAGTCTAGTAGTTCTGGGGAAGAAACTATTGAAGTAGAAGGATTTCTTACACCTGGGGATCTCTACTGTGTAACGGTGGGATTTAGTTGCTTGTGTTTGTCGGGGGTATTTACCTCGAGGGGGTCTTCCCTCTCTTTTAAAATCTTTCTTAGTGGAGGGAGTAGGAGTTCTGTAATGTCCTACGATTTGCAAGATCCTGGATATACGACATCTAGAAACCTGTGAACCATAAAAACGGTGTTGCTGTTTCTTTGGTGGGATTTTGTTGTACACATGCATTCAAACTTAATCACAAAACCACCGTTAACTTCGTATCTTAGCGTCTTTCCTCCAGGTCACTGGCAACTAACACAATAATGGAAGAAAACTAAGTACCATTTTCGTCGGCTTTCACAATTGATAGTCAGACAGAGTATCCAACCACAGGAAATGTGAATGATGCGTTTTCGTTTAAGTTGGCCGCTTTTTTAATTCCCTAAAAAGAGTATAACTTTAATTTTTTAAAGGGGCTTTAAAATATTATTGGTTTTAATCTCTATTATTATATAGAAGGAACCTTGTGTGTGTGTGTGTGTGTGTGTGTGTGTGTGTGTGTGTGTGTGTGTGTGTGTGTGTGTGTGAGAGAGAGTTCGTTCGTTCCCCATGGACTCCTTTACGGCTGGGCCGATTTACTTTAATTTCACACACATGTACTTTGTGTATTTGGCAATGTTATAATGTTTGTATGAGTATGTCTTAGATAAATATCGATAATCGAAAAAGTTCGATGAAATTAAGAACAGGCGATGTTGACTAAAGTTAACACTTTATACAGCCTAACACCACAAGTGCATTTGAGAAGTTTTATTACGGAACAAGTAAAAAGGCCCGGTATATCAAATGAAGAGTAGGTTCTTTGATATGACAGAGGCGCGTCCGTAATGAATGTTTCTTTTTAGATCACAATTGCACCATGATACATGAATTTTGCTTTTTAAACTTTAATTAAAGCCATTATCACCACAGAAGTATAACGGTCCAGCTTATAAAATCAACAGTAGGTTCTTTGATATGACAGGGGCGCGTTCGAACTGAATGTTTCTGTTTAAAGCAAAACTGAATAATGATGCGTGAATTTTGCTTTTTAAACTTTAATTCAAGCCATTTAATGAAAATAATTTTATAAAATCAACAGTAGATTCTCTACAGTGCAATATAAACTACAATGTATTGTGGACAAAGTCAATGTAGGGAGGCATGTTAAGCTTCCTCCTTATGCACCGTGGTGGGTCCCTAACTAGAGTAGGCAATCAATCGATTTGATTGAAAAATGGTCGATTTCACCGATTTCGATGACAATAAAATATGTGAGAGTGAAACATTCGTTGATCATTATTCAATCCCGGGCAACATCAGGTTTCCAATTAACAATTTTTGTTATACCTACAGACATTGGTGTTTTTTTGCTTATGCAATAACGCTTATTTAATAAATGCGGTTGCCTCCTGTTCGCAACAGGACACCAGATAACAAAGATGATAATGGCTGCAAACGAGATCCAACGACTTATGTGCCGCTACATAAAAACGTCCTATCTTTTCAGGTGACAAGCATACCAATTGAGAAGAATAAATTCGGTAGAAACAGGGCCATTGTGATGGAGGTGGCCGGGATCTGTTGGAGTATTATTATGTTTATTCCTAGAAGTCCCACCTTCCCAGACTTTAACATCTCACTCTTCGAGAATAGCTTAGATTCGGGGAGGGGTATGGAGATCGCTCCAGACAAAACATGAACAGCAGTTCCTCCCCCTTTGTCAGAAGCATCGCTCGTGGAATTCGACGATAAAAGGAGAAAATTAAAAAATCGAAAGTCACAAACCTGCTGAAAGTAAGCCGAAGGTCTGTTTTGTACTGTCCTTATTAGTTATTAATCACCATAGGCGGGCCTACCAAGGAATGCTGACAAGGCTTCTCAGGCAATTTTATGGACAAGAATGCGCCTTTTCTTGTACGCTGGCTTTTCAATTCCTCACTCCAACTTTGTGTCACCTCTTTCTGTGATCAAAATGGGGTAATTGCCTGTTCCGATATAAAATATGTCTCTTTACATCACAACGATATGAGATTAATAGACAGGGTCAGATCAACCCTTACTCTAACCTTAATCATAACTCGACCAATACGCTCCTTCATCAAGCTATGTGAAAATCTATTCACTAACAGCATTCACCCGGCAATGCCCATGCGATTATACACTGCTGCCCTGAAGATTTCTAAAGAAAAAATCATTTCTAATATGTTTACAACTTGTGCCTCAAAACAAATGTTTAAAAATATAGCATTTGCAATATGAGATCAAGTAATAAAAAATACAGAGTATCCCACTTAAAAGTAGTCCGAGCTCGCTAATCTTTCTCTTAACGACCAACTGACACCACAAGACAAAATGCAATTCTTATTCCAACAAGATGGCGCTACATGCCACACGTCTCACAGGTCACTGACACGAGTTCATGACATTTTTACGGAAGAGAAAACAATAAGCAAAGGGTTATGGTCACCACGTTCCCCGGACTTGTCATCATGTGATTTTTATCTTTGGGGGGACTTTAAAACAAAAAAGTTTATGCAAATGATCCCCACAATCTAGATGAACTAAAGGAGAACATTACCAACGCTATCAGGAAGATCACCAGAGAAGATCTACAGGCAGTATCTGCAAACATTGTTAACTGTGCCCAGAAATGCATAGATATCAACGGGGAGCACTTTCAGCACCTTTTATAACACTACAAGTAATTTAAACAATAAAAGAGTGTTCCTCCTCTCTACTACATTTTTGGGGCTACTTTTAAATGGGCCACCATGTATTAGCGCCAAGATGCTACTGAGGTAAAACTGAGTCGTAAAACAAATGTTAGCGTGTTAGTGTTCTATTTAGAAAATCCTCTTATTGCGTTGTTGGCTCAAGGCAGCTGTAAAGCGGCAAATGGATTTAATGAATCGAAACGAATTCGAATTATTTTTAAGGCAAATTATTTTAAATCTTACCAATAAAAATAATTATTTAATCTGCTTTCTTTTAAATACATTCTTCATTAAAATATTTTTGTTTAATTTGATTTTTGTTTTGTGAAACGAAGAAAATCTAGTTAATCGATCTCGATTCTTCACGTACTAATATATTTCAGTTACTTTATGGACCAAACTGAAAATTTACCCTAGTGGCTCCATGTTGAAGCAAAGGAAAATTTCAATGACGTCTTTAGATCCCTTTAAGTCCACTGATTTGGCATTTATAGGTACTTAATTTCCCTCAATTGCTGTGTTAATTGCTGGTAGCCTAGAAATAGAATGCTAGTCTACGAAATCGAGGTTGATTTTGTAACTGGGTTCAAATTTCCGTTGCGTTATTGAATATATAATTTTCTAGCTTTCACTTTTCAAATGCTTGCTTAATTATATATGCACTTAACAATTCTTTTGTCGTTGTTCTCAAAATTAAGACAGAGACGAATTTGTTAACATCGACAAAGAGAGACACGGAACATAACTGCGTTTGGCTGTAAGTGTGTGTGTGTGTGTGTGTGTGTGTGTGTGTGTGTGTGTGTGTGTGTGTGTGTGTGTGTGTGTGGATGGCAGGCATCGGCGAAGAAATTTCAATCACACTGGACGACTCGGTCTTCTGTTTTCCTCTCTCTCTCTCTCTCTCTCTCTCTCTCTCTCTTTCTGACATTCCTGAAATTTAAATATTAAAAATATTACATTATTCTTTTTTTCTTCTTTTATTTTGCGTTGCGCAATTCATTTCCAACCTGGAATGTAAGCCTTTTTTTGTTTTCGTGATAATTACAATTCCGGTTATTTTTATGGGACAAAAGAATGTAGATAAAAAGTCCATCTGGAATATGCGTGTGTGTGTGTGTGTGTGTGTGTGTGTGTGTGTGTGTGTGTGTGTGTGTGTGTGTGTGTGTGCGCGCACACACCTCCGCTTTTATCGACGTCTCCCTGGCTCAATATCCAATACACACACACTTGCTATACTTAGGATATTGGAGGTTGGCTAATAATGGATGGAGGTGAAATTAGGGACTACATATAAAAAATGGTCCAGCTTATAAAATGGTAAGATTTTTTTTTTTTTGCGAACGTAAATTGAAGTAGTGGAAAAAATTGAATAATTAAAATAAATTAAAAATAAATGAAATATATCTACTTTGGATAATATCCTTAGCATAACAATTAAAACAATTCTATTACTGAAAACTATTAATAATATAAATCTTATTAAAATAGATTTTCTTTATTGTAATATGTAAATTTGGGCAATTCTTTAATTTAGATTTCCTTTGAATAAATAGTAATATATGTATATATATATATATATATATATATATATATATATATATATATATATATATATATATATATATATATATATAAAGTGTGATCTCTGCAATAGACTGTAAGAGTAGGGATGGTCTGAAGAGCCACCTTCGCTCCTACAGAAGATAGATAATGCATCTTGATCACATCTCCACATGTATATATGTATGTGTGTATAAATGTATATAGATGTATATGAAAATTATATATATATATATATATATATATATATAAACGAATTATAAAACGCATTAAATAAAATAACGAAAACAAAATATTTTTAAAAAGTACATGGAAATGTACAATCAACAATAAACTAAAAGAAAAGAGAGTCCTCTTCTATAAAAAAGTGACGATCACTATATATATATATATATATATATATATATATATATATATATATATATATATATATGAGAGAGAGAGAGATGATGGAATAAAAGTCCGTTTTAAATATGTAGCTTTTGTATGTATTAATCAAATTGCCAACAACACAACAGACAGAAATACGACTTTATTAGAATATAATAATAATAATAATAATAATAATAATATATATATATATATATATATACACACTTAACATTATATATATATATATATATATATATACACACACTTAACAGTATATATATATACACACACTTAACATACTATATATATATATATATATATATATATATACACACACTTAACATTATATATATATATATATATATATATATATATATATATATATATATACATACATATATATATATATATAAAGATTAGATACAGTAAACGTGTACTTTTTGCCATATGATCCTTAGTTGGAATAGCAGCGAGAGCTGGTTTTGTACGTTTGGTCGAAATTTGAACCTGGTCCTCCGATTACGTTCTCCATGTCAATAACCATTAGACCGTGTCCAGCATAAATAGTCATAATAATCGATTGGTTGACTGATCAGCTGTGGGTGGTCATTCACTGACTCCGTGTATAAACAGTGATGCGTGTAAATAGCATAATTGACAGTCAGTCAGTAAATGTCCACAAACCAAACAAACAGAAAAAACACGCACACGCACCCAAACCATATCCTTCCGCCTGCATAATTGTCATGTTTACGCATGCGCTAAACTAACCAATTGCAGATTTCTATATGAAATGGTGGACAAATCAAAAACTATTTATTGTTATCACCAGTTTGTGAACATGCAATCCTCTGCCTCTATATCAGCCAAATACATCGACGAAATCTTGCATCCCTCTGCATGTTTTACAAGTATTTTAATGGTGAATGCGCCGACGAACTACAAGCCATTATACCCCGTTGACGTAAATACCTCCGACAAACCCGACAAGCAACAAAATCCCGCCCCTCACAGTAGAGATCCCGAAATATCAGGAATAGTTTCTTCCCAAAAGCTGCTAGACTTTGGAATTCCCTTCCGGTTTCCTGTTTTCCAGGCTGTACTTTCATGCAGAAATTCAAGTCTAATATGAATAGACATCTTGTTGCTAAACTCCCTAAATAGTATCCCTGCAATTATGTCCCAGATAGTGTCCCCCTATATCAAAGCGGCACTATGCCTGGGGTAGGGCTGCTAAAAGCATTCATTTCTTGCCAGGAAAAGCTACCAAACCGACTTCGAAATCTAGTGGGGATATTTTTCTCCTCCATGCAACCTCTTTCTCACAGAAGATGCGAGAACCGATGTGTCGACATAATTATGCTGCATAATAAGATTATGATTATAAGAAAACTATCGCAAAATAAATATTTTCATGCCAATAGTCGAAGGAAAAAGTGAAAACATAGGCTAGTCCGACTCAAATATCGATACATCAGGCGAATTGCTATGTTTAACAATTGCTTGAAGGTAGTGAATGTATACATTAATGCAGTAATACATCGAAGTATATGTATAATGTCAACTTGTGTTAATTAAGTCAAATTTTTAAAAAAAATGTTCCTTTCTTTCCAACGCAAACATGTTATGAAAATTAGGTTTTGTTCATTTGACAATAAAATACTTACCCACGAGACTAATGACTTGTTCATATCGATCTTTTCATGTCAATAAAAGGATCGTAGTGGTTTGATAAATACTATCGATCAATATCATTTGATAAACATAACAGTAATGAACAGACATTGCCAAGTATGCTGCAAAGAAGGTAGGCTCCTTTTACGGGATTGGAAAAATTCTCGCACCTGTCAATATCCTGTATCTCTACAAGGTCACCATTCGCCTATGCATAGAGCATTGCCACATCTGGGCTGGTGCGCTGGTGACTAGAGTTTCTCTCTCGAGGAGGGTGCCAAAAACAGAGTTTTGTTTGTACTTTCATTAAAGGTGTTCTAACGAATTTACTGCATTTGTATGCCCTCAATATAAATCCCTCCAACAAAATTCCACCCCTTTACTATAAGAGGTTTGAAGATGAAAAAAAAAATTTCTATTCAAAGCAGTTTCTTTCCTCAAACCTCTTATCTTTAGAATTCCGTTCTTGTTTCTTCGGCTGTACCAACATGCACAAAATTTAACTCTAATTTGAATAAACATCTTGTTGCACAATTCCTCAATTAGAATGCCCCTATTGAATCTGGGCTCCTAGTCACAATAGCTCTTTACGTCTAGGTGACAATATGCCTTGTTTGAAGTGAACAAATGTTAGCAAAAAAATGACTATAAAATACTAACCCTCAATGTCAGTAAGTTGTTTATATCGATCGTTTAATACCAATAAACCGATCATGAAAGTTCAATAACTGCTGTAGATCGATAGCATTCGATAAACAACATTTTATTGGGTTTTACACAATGGATGAAAACTTGCAACCAGTTTCTGTGAATTATGGAAAAATGTCAGACACTAGTACGCTTATATCTAACTTATAAATTTATCTTGTCGAATTTTTCAAATTATATAGCAGTGCATTTAAAAGATCGTTGTTTGATTTTGACTAGCTAATTTTGGGGAAACGTTGTCGTGTTCCTGTCGAGGAAAAAGAAGTAGATTTCGGTATTATTTGGACTCATCTTGAGTGTTGTTTTCACAACGTTTCGGTCGATGTAACCTCCGACCTTCTTCAGGTGTATCTTGTCGAACCCAGGAATGTTTCTGTCGAACTCAGGAATTTGGACGGAATTTCGAGCTGAACCCTTTATTTACTTCGCGGGAGTAGCATGCGCTCATTCCGTCAGCAATGACTAAATAGAGGTCCTAAGTAATTCGCGATTGTATGTTTCGATCGCCAACACTGAGGATTGAAACTTCAACATTCAGGAGAATATCACTTTTTACAATTGATTTTTCCAAGTACTCTAACCAGTGCACTTTGCTGACAATTCTAGTACGAATTTTAGGAGCCTTAAATCTATTTTTATTTCTAGTTGTAAATATCACTATTTATTACTAATTATTACTATATATTAACGTATATCTATCTGTATATATATATATATATATATATATATATTTATATAGCCAGTAGAGTTTAGTTTCCTAGAAGTACATCTAATGAAACAACATGTGTCTACCAAAGAGTGCTCAATGAGTGAACAGAGTAGGTATATTAAATTTATTTATACAAACATTAATGCCTACATATGTGCATACATGTTTCTGTAATCACCCGCGTTGGGGGACTACGTCTTCAGGCCAAGAATTACCGTCGAGAACTGATATTTCAAACAAAAACATTTTCCTATTTCGTTTATAAAGTTAGAATGTAACCTGGGTGGGAGTCATAAGCAGGGAGAGGACAAGTGAGGCCTTTGAAGATAATAAACATCTTCTTTTTCATTTCCCTTTCTTTTTATCCATCCCATCTCTTGGTTTTTATGGCATAAGGTACTTGAGAATTTAGTATTTTTGTCTTGCAGTCCGTAAATTAAAAACATTTCCTATGGTCACTGAGTACTAGCCGGTGTCTTTCAATCTACACCCATCCACACACATACATGCACACACACACACAGATACACATACAGACACACACACACACGTTAATACAGATATTCAGAAGCGAATATATGCTGTTCGTTTTATTTTACTTCCACACACGCACTGAAACTAGGCAATAACTAAAACTACGCAAGAATAAAATTAAAATTAGAATAAGGTAAATAAAACAAATAAATAAAACCAAAAAACCAAAATAAAAACAAAACAAAAACAAATAAACAAACAAAATAAAGATAAACATAAAACCTCGAAAGTTATCAAAACTCCACATGTATACATATATATTAATATACGTATAAACGCCTACACTTTGCCACACCCGTGCATATATACACACACATACACACATACATAGACATATAATGGTCACATACAGTTATAACATGTTTACATCTATACCTACATACGTAGTAATATCCATACGCGGAATCTCAAACCCAGACATCCATGTACACACTTGGGTACCATACATCATGACTGTCATTATATCAAAACTAATATTAATCCCACTAATAATCCTAATAATAATAATTCTTGTAATATTGATTGTACGATTGAGAACCCCAAAACCCGTGGACCCCAACTGGATACACGTCCCCACAAATCAACCCATATATATATATATATATATATATATATATATATATATATATATATATTATATATATACACATGCATATACATACATACATATATATATATATATATATACACATATACATACGCATACATATACACATACACATACACTCACACATATACATATATATACACACATACACATACACACGTACACACATCTATATATATAAACACACATACATATATACACGTCTATACACATATACATACACACATACATATACACACACGCACACGCGCACCAGCATACACACAATACATACACACATTCAGACCATCCGCAGGCGCAGACAACATCCCCATCCACTCGTGTCTCCAAATCTCCACAGACGTATACGAGACACATACACATATAGATACCAACACAGACCCACGCATACACTCACATACACACACACGCGCGCAGGGACACACAGAAACTCGCTTACTCACAACGCATGAAAATACAGCAATACATGCACAAATGTAAAAAGCTTTTTCAATAATAATAAGGTGCCTTTTTACTTCCGTAGTGTGGTGACCCCTTTATATATGAAACAGCATGCCACTACAGTCCACACGGGTGTACATATACATATATAACATACATACATATACACTCAGACACGCATACATTCTTGTAATATACATTGCTACAACTATCATATACGAGACAGCCTATTTTAATAGTTCAGAAATATATATGCATATATACATACACATACATACACATACACACATATAAACATACACAAACATTCACGCATACATAAATATACTTATACATACATATTTACACAAAATACAGACATATATATATATATATATATATATATATATGTATACACTGCCACCAAATGATACATTTAAAATAGAAATAGACATGAACTCATTTACTACATAATTCTCCTTTTCTATCAAACTCCACACGCATAGTTATATTACCCGGCCCCACCCGCTTGTTACCTTTTCCTAAGTTGTAGGTTTTTTTACTACGTAAAAATTTATAGTGAATTCAGCTTGAAGTTCATAGGCTTATCCTCATATTAAGCAAGCACTCTTTCGATGGTTACGCAGATATACATAAGATGTATAACGATACAATAATAATATACAATAACATATGAGAGAAAGCAGAGTATTTAGGCTATACAAACTGAGTATAAAAGCTTATATATTGTAGTACTTACCTTCATCTTTATTCATTCACCCTAATTTCTTTATTCCCTTTTCCTTCATTTACCCTTCGTTCCTTACTTTCTTTTATCTATTTATTCATCCTTTTTTTTTTAATTAATTTTCCTACCCAGGTATATAAAGATCATATATCCATACATGCATACACCCAAAAATATCCACATGTATACATTATTACGAGGTTCACCTAAACAATCTATTACTCGTTTGGTTCAAATATACTTTCATACGGGTATTTATTTAGGTTAGTAATATTATAACTGCTTGATAAAGTAGAATATTAAGCGACTTATGTAATCCATACGGGTAGGATCATAGTTGCGACCTCACTTATCCTCTTTGGGGGGGGTTATATATATATATATATATTATAATTACTGGTTCCCATATCGTATTAAATTCTATACTAGGTCTACTTAGTAGTTGGTTATTCCCCAGCATATGTGCTGCTTCTTGATGAGAACAGTAGTCCGAGAAATCCAAATAATACGAATAAACAATCTTCATCTAAAAAAATAAGGAATTTCGGTTTGTGTTTTTAATAAATTTTCAGCACTTTTTTTTATTGACAGCTCCAAATAATACGCCATGCGTCAACGTGTTACGTTGTGGGGGATCTATATGACCGTGTGTATACGGCACTAGAAGGAATATGTTGTATTGTCGGGGAGGGGGGGCATGACATGGACGGGTGTATATATTAGGTACGTGTGTCTAACTTGTGTAATGTCTAGCGGTATAAAAATTATGACAACAGATACATCGTAACAACAGATATGTAAAAAAAAAAAAAAGGGATAAATAACAGTCCTCCGGGGTTGTGACATCTGGCCAATCGGGGAAACATACCTGGTCCACCCCTTTATTGTAAAAGGTCCCAAGATGCCAAAAGAAACCTTGCTATTCAAAGTAGTTTTTTTCTCCAAACCTCTTATCTTAAGTTTTGTTTGACGGATCCTCGGGAAAAGTTGCAAAGAAGGTTCAATCCCAATGAATGAACAAATCTCAAGTTGTCTTTCCAGCAACTTTATTTCCGATGTTTCCCCATTGGAAAGTTGCTGCTGACTAACTAACGCATTCTAAGTCCCTCTAGTGGGAGCCATCACCGTCCGACTCAATCCGCTCACTCTCACTCCCGATCCTTCTTCTGACTCATCACTTCCAATCTCTGACTCATCAAATCATCGTATCTTTTCCCAAATCTCTCACTAAAGTCCACGTCACTTTATAAACGAACTCTACATAAGAGTCGCCAAACTCTAGAGGTCAATTTATTTATAATTTTTGTTTATGTGCTACGTTTCTCAATTTACTAAACATCTTAAAATAAACAATCACTTCTGTAAATGTTTATTTTTCTTGGATAACATTCTATTTTTACAAATATTACACTTTGTTATAATCATATAATTATTACATGATAATCGACCATTTTAATGGTTTCTGGTGTTTTCCGGTAGACTAACAATAACAAACGGAGCTCGTGTGCACAGCTCACTTTCCTCAAAATGAACTCTTCCGTTCTCGAAACTACTTACTCTTATGCAGCCCAAGATTCTCTTGAGAATTCACGTTAGTTCGCGTGACCGTTGATGATAAAATCAACTGAGCGTCGCCTTTTTGTTTTTTTTGGGGGGGGGTCATTTTTTTATCATTCTGTAGCTGAACCATACAAGACGCTCAGAAACGTGGGCCTTTTTTAGGCAAGTAATTTTCGCACAAGCTACAATTGACTTTACACTATCTAGAAAGAATCTGGAAAGTCAAGATCAACAACGGAATCTTCCTGTTTCATATGAATCTTCTTTAGCAGAGCTGCCGAATCGGTTGTTTCATATTCAAACATATTTTGAGTAATTTTAATACATCGGAGATGTGAGTTCTTTACCTTGTCAGTAGAATTCTTCTTTTTTATAAAATCTGGAAAAAAACATTGCGCTTACATTGCTAGAACTTCTCATGGATGTAAATTTGTAGTTGTAATGCTGCAAACAACCTCACCTTAAAGAAACAAGAAGTGTGCTCTCTCTGCTACCAGCACAGGGAAACCAGAAGAAAAAGGTATAGATGGGGACGAGATAATCCAGGTAAAGTGGCGAGAGTTACTGAACATAAAAGGTCCAAACTCTAAGGAAAAGAGGACAGAATTTCGCTCACACTCAATAAACCTCCGTTAGTAAAATTGATTCATGCATATGGAAAAACGGTGATTAAGGTAAAAGTTCCACTTGCAAGAGTTCCGGTGCTGTGAGTCATAATTCTCCAAACTATACAGAACAGAATTCTTGGCTTTTTTACTGAAATTTGCTCTTTTTTTTTTTTAATAAGAATAAGCTTATTTCTGCCAAATCGCTAGAACCTTACCTCCTTATTTTTTTCATAATTTTTTGTATTTTATTACTCTTTCATCCTTCTCTCACACTTTATCTTTCTTTCTCTTTACCTGCATTTTCTCTCGTCCTCTTTAACTTATCTGGCTTTGCATCGCCTTTCTTTTCCTTATTATGATATTGTGACTGAGCGAGGACGCGCGCATGCAGATGCTGAACCGTTTGCGAAATGACGATCACGTTAGGATGTTCGAGAGGACAGAAGTCAGAGAAAAGGAACGCGTTCATGTCTTATTCGAGAAAGTACCGAAAATAAATAAAAAGAAAACAAATAATAATAGTGGAGTTATTACTTGTCCTATGTTCCTTGCGACGTACTCTGCTACAACGTGTTGGGTCCCGAGTGTTTACATGTTAATGTGTGTGTGTTTTTTTTTCTGAAAACTTAAAATGTCTATTTTGCCACGAATCCAAAGACTTCAGACGATTCATGATGGGGCGAGAAAAATGAGTTTAACTTAATCAAAGAATGATTACCTTCCTCATTTCACTCATATGCGAGCCTGATATCTTTATTTTAGTTGAAACTGCTTCAGAGTTGTTTAGGAAAACAAAGTCAAATAATAATCTTAAAATAATTGATCTGTCGTCAACTCAATTATAGGGTAAAACGATAAATTTGTCGACCTAGAACTGACGATATTATTCCATTTCTTTTGAGGAAAACCGGTTTTCTTTTTTTTTATTTTTCTTTTTTTTTTTTTTTTTTTTTGATGCAGACGATCTACTAGTTGGCCAGTTTTTGTACAAATCCCAAAAGCGATAGGATACTTCTATCATGTTTGAAAATGCCACAATGTCTAATAAGCGAGAATGGAGAGGCACCGCTGTACAACTCACCCATCCAAGTTATGACAACAGAACCATTGCCAGCACCCTCAAAATGCAAATCTGGACGGATCAATGCTTAAGAGCATAGCTCAGCGAAGTTTCCGGCCGCAGTTATGGTCTTTGGTGTGGCTTCAAGTGAGGGTCACATCATACCACCTCGCATCTTCGCAGTCTGTTTGAAAATCAACACCAATGTGTACCTGGATGTGCTGAAGAGTGTGGTGATCCCCTGGTGCACTTAGGTGGCCGCTGGCAGACCTTGGGCGTGGCAGCAGGACTCGGCACTGGCTCTCAAGTCCAAAAAAGTCCAAGCTTGGCTTCAGAACGAATACTATGACTTTATACCCTCCTCTCAATTATCCCACCTCCTCCTCTGGCCCGAACCCGCTGGACTACTTCGTTTGGTCATACGTCGAGGACATCACCAACATGACCTCCCACAACACCAAAGCTAGCTTGATCGCCGCCATCTGCCGAGTATTCTCCGAACTCCTGCCGGCGCTTGTAGAAAAGGCATGCTCCCAGTTCCGTACATGTATTGAGGTAGTGATTGAGGCTGAAGGCGGCTACATTAAATAGATGTCAGCTCTACTACATAATCAAGTTACCTGAATTGATTTTTTTCAATGGAAGTTTTTAAAATAAAGCTGCGGTGTTGTTTTCTTTATCGTTCCACCCTGTACTAATGAACGACCACTTACCAAAGCCCAAAGCCTACTAGAGGGTAAGAATCAACTGAATTGATGAACGACTAGCAGGGTAACCCGACGTTGACAGGGACTGAATGGGGATCAACGAACGTTCCACACTTCTAATACTTTTATTTTCATCGAAATCTGTGAAATCGCCCATTTGTCAATCAAATCGATCGATTGCCTGCGCTCCTCTGGAAGCGAACACGGTGCACCGGGGGGGGGGAGATGCTTCTCATCCCTCTCCACAGTGACTTATTCCACAATTCATTGTAGAGAACCTACTGCTTGTTTTATGAAATTCTTTTTATATAATAACTTGAATTAAAGTACAAAAATCAAGTATCATGTTTCAATTGTGCTCTAAGCAGAAAGGTTCGTTTTGAACGCGCCCCTATCATATTAAAGAACCTATTGTTTGTTTTAAATGCCTGTCCATTCTGTTTATGCGGCGATAAAACTTCAAATGCACTTGTGATGTTAGACTAAATAAAAAAGTTGTTGTTTTCTTTCAGGCGACAAGTTTATCGTTCTACCCTGCAATTACTGATGATTAAATTGTCTGTAAATTGTCCTGCTCACTCATATTTCACTAATATTTGTGACAATTATTCGGAAATGTGCTTAGTTTTTAAAGCATTGTTGGCATTTGAATTATTGAAAAATACTGCATAAAAGCCATACAATGCAATTTTTTTTTTTTTTAAACTTTAACAAAATCAATAACAATCTTACTTGACATTGCCTGGACCAAATGCGTAACATTAACACTTGAAGGCAAGTGGCTACTATTTAGGACTGTGGCTACATAGAACTAGGTTAGGAGATTAGTCTGTTCACAATTATTAAGAATAGCTGACAGAATACAAGCAAGTTACCATTGTGAATCAAATAAAGGATTCTGTTCGAAATTCCGTACAGATTCCCAAGTTTGACACGCCCCGAGGAGGTTGGGGGTTACATCGATCGAAACGTTGTGAGAAAAACCTCCAAGCTGAGAACATTGTTCCAACTAATACAAATCAGACAAATTTCAAGTAAACGTAGTACCGGGCAACGTCTGTTAGAGACAGCTAGTATATTCATATAAACGTTGTGAGAATAACATCCCCAATGAGAAGAGTAGTCTGAATAATCTAAAATAAGACAATAGATATTTTTTTTTTATACGGTGGTCACCACTTATCAAGGCCCAGAAGTCACTCAGGGATAAGGGTTATTGCAAGTACAGTACGTTAGTGTGGAGATTTAATGAAGTGTTTACTTAAGAGGGCGGTTCATTAGGAATTTGTTAACGTTGGACTTGAAGACATCCAAGTTGTAGTCAGGTGGGAAGCAGGAAGACGGAACTAATATTTCTAACCGGCGTTGTCTGGTAGTGTATTTACTTGTAATTTGTTTTGCTCTACTTTTAAAGCTATGCTGTTTTTTTTTTATTACTTTGTTTTGTTCCGATCAAAACGAACATATTTTGTATGGACGAATACAAAGTTATCTCTCTTTTTCTGGAGCATTAAAAATATTCCATGAGAGCATTTTACAGCGTATTGTTTTACTTTGTACGTTTTAGCGTCCCAATTGTTTTTTTTTGGGGGGGGTCGCGTTTAAGTTAAAAGATATATCAAAATTTGAATTTATCTTTTTTATTATGGTATCTGTTCAGTGCACATTTACCTATAAGTATGGTAAACCACTTATAATTCAATGGCTGTAATTTTTTTTATAAACAGAACGACTCATAGGAATCTATCTATATTCTTTTTTCATTTTGATATACTTTCATAGAGATGTTTCTCTTCTGTCACAAAAAACTATTTTCGCCACAAGTGTCACACTCATACATTAATTCCATAGCTAATATAACATACTGACCCAACGGGTCACAGGTAGTCTAATATATATATATATATATATATATATATATATAATGTACAATATTTTGCCATTTTTTTGGTTGTTTTTTCTCTTACGAACGTTGTTTTAAAAGTAAGCGTTAATTGTTATTTGATTATTTAAGTTGGGAGGTATATATTAATACGATAGAGTGTGTTATTTTTTGTGTCACGCTTACACCCGGCTCATTTCATTGCTATGTACTTCCATTTCTTGTCATAAATCATTTTATCAAGAAATCTTTATTAGTTTTGGTTTCGATTGTGGCTAAAGGAATTCAAGTTATATATATGTATATATATATATATATATATATATATATATATATATATATATATATATACATATTTCATAAGGTTTTATTTCGGTTTCGATTCAAGCTAATGCCCCCAAGACATATGGATATATATATATATATATATATATATATATATATATTTAATCTCAACTCTATAATATATAAAAATCGATAGAACATTAACTCTATAATAATATATACGAAATCTGCAAGAATTGAAATATCATATTCAAGCGTACTTTACAACCGGGCTACACCGGGTGTCCCTGCTTATTTAGATACATACTTTTGCAATTTTAACAAAAGAGCTACAATAATATCAGAGCTGAACATCTACAGAATGCCAACATCAAAATATTACACATGAATGCGTCCCCTGTGGAATTTCCACGGGTCCCGCTAGTTAATTACTAATATTTTTAGATGAGGATTGATAATTCATCTTATTTGGGTTATTCGTACTACTGTTCCTGTTTTAGATGATATTCTCACATTTTGGTCGATGTAACCTCCAACCTTCTTCAGGTATATTTTGTTGGAAATCTTTCTGCCGAACTCTGAAATCCTTTGTATTATTTAGATTACCCGGACTACTGTTTTCCGATCTTCTTCGGGTTTATCTTTGCAAACTGAATGATCTGTGCGGAATTTCGAATGGAAACCTTCATTTAACCCACGGGGTTAGCATGCTCTTGTTTCGTCAGCCATGGCCGAATAGAAGTTTTAAGTAATTCTTAATTTTATTTTGAGTGTTGCCCGTTCGCAATTTCGTGCAGATTCCAGAGTTACACAGAAAGATTTATGCGCTCGCCATGATACGCCTGAAGAAGGTCGGAGATTGCATCGACCGAAACGTTTTGCGAAGTAAATTCAAGATGAGAAAAGTAGACCGATCGAATCAAAATAATGGGAATGTGGCTTTTTTTTTTTTTTTTTTACATTTTCACCCCAACAAGGCACATTGCCACTTTGGTGTAGGAGTCTACTATCAGGGGCGACAACTACTGGGGCACTATGTTGGGATTTAGGCAGCAAGATGTCGGTTCACGTTACACTTGAACTTCTGCATGTCAGTACAGTTGGGGAAGCAGGGACCTGGAATGGAATTCCAGAGTCTAGCGGTTCTGGGGAAGAAACTACTGGAGTAGAAAGATCTTTTACATCTAGGGATCTCTACAGTGTGGGGTGGGATTTGGCTGCCTGTCGGGTTTGTCGAGGGTGTCTACGTCGTGGGGGCACAAAAAAGACTGACTGCCAGTGAATAGAAGGGTCGTCTTAGATTAAAAGTAACTTTCTTATACGTTTGACTATCTTAAACTAACGGTGGCTGTCTTACACCAAAGATGGCTGTTTAGTTGAGGAGAGGAATTTTTTTAAAACAAATCATGGCTGTCCTAGACGAAAGATGACGATCTTTTTTTTTCTTTTTTTTTTTCTTTTTTTTTTCAATTTTCACCCCAAACAAGGCACAGTGCCACTTTGAAGCACGGGGCTACTATCATGGACTTAATTAGCAGGGTCATTATGAAGGGAGATGAGTAGAAAGATGTTTGTTAACGTTACACTTGAACTTCTGCATATCAGTGCAGTTGGGAAAGCAGAATCCCGGAAGGGAGTTCCAAAGACCCGCAGTTCTGGGGAAGAAACTATTGGAGTAAAAGGCTTTCTTGCACCTAGGGATCTCTACTGTAAAGGGATGAGACTTAGTAGCTTGTCGGGTTTGTCGGGGGTAGTTACGTCGGGGAGGTACAAGTATTTGCAGTTCGTCAGAGCATTCACCATTAAAGTACTTGTAGAACAGGCAGAGGGATGCAACATCTCGTCGATGGGACAGAGGCTGAAGCCTAGATGGCAGTTCAGGACCTATCAGGTTGGCGACTCTCTTTTGAACCCTGTCCAGGAGCGAGAGACAAGCAGCAGATGCATCAGCTCAGATGTGACAACAGTACTCCATACATGGGCGAATGGTGGCCTTATAGAGGTATAGGATACTGTCAGGTGTAAGTAGTTTTCTAGCACGGTAGAGGGAGCACACATTCCTTGCAGCAGCCTTGGCAATGCTCTCAATGTATCTATTCCAGTTCATACTCCCTGTAAACGTTAGGCCGAGGAGTTTAAAAGAAGTACTTTCAGGCAATGTGTTCTTGGCCATTGCTATTGGTGGTAGAGAAGGTTTCTTGTACTTATTGAAGGAAACAAGCTTAGTCTTAGCAGCATTGAATGTGACCAACCATTTTTGTCCCCATTCCACTACAGATTGGAGGTCATCCTCTAGTGTTTCTGCCATTTCCTCAGATATGTGTTCATTGGTTTTCCCCTCATATCTGTTATAGAGAGTGGTGTCATCGGCAAATATACCTATCTCCAAAACAATTTTATCAGGGAGGTCATTTATGAATATCAGGAATAATAGAGGTCCAAGGATAGACCCCTGAGGTACTCCCGCATTTATGTCATATTGTTTGGATATACGACCGTCGAGGACAACTTTGATTTTTCTATTACTTAAGAATGATTTAATTACATTATGAATTCTTCCAGTGATTCCATATGATCTAATTTTCCTTAGAAGACCATCGTGTCATACCCTGTCAAAAGCGTTATATATATCAAGGGCCACCGCTCTACCCTCTCCTGTTTTGTCCAATGAACGGTATATACGTTCAGAGACTACAGTTAAGATATCTGCTGTTGAACGGGCTTGCCTGAATCCATATTGTTTGTCAGTCAGGAGTTTAACAACTGTTAGGTGCTGAACTAGGGCTTGATTAACTAAGGACTCAAATATTTTGGCGAAAAGCGGGAGGGGGCTAATGGGGCGATAATTTAGTGGGTCAGTTCTTTCACCAGAATTCTTGAAGACTGGTACCACAGAGGCGGTTTTCCAGCAGTCGGGAAAGCAAGATTCGTTTAGGCATTTATTGTAAAGTTTAGAGAGAACTAGAGCAACCTCGGCAGAGCATTTTTTTAATAGCACAGCCGGGATGAGATCTGGTCCACATGCTTTTGTGGTGTCTAGGTTTTTTATAATAGCATGTACCTGAGAAGGCGTGATTTTCAAATCGTCTAGTGTGGCGTCTGTTCGCAGAGGAAAATCAGGGAGTGAGTGGTGTACCGAGTTCAGTGTGGAATTTGAGGCAAACTGACTGGCAAGCAAATTAGCCTTGTCAGTTGCCGTGCAAGCAACCTCATGATTGTTTGATAGTGGGGGAATAGTTGACTGTCCATTATTTACTACGCTGTTGTAGATTTTCCAAAAATCCCGGGTTCTTAATTTCTGTGCTTCGATGCGCTTTCTGGTGGTTTCAGAGTAATCTGTCTTAGCTGTCTCTATCACTCTCTTACAATTATTTCTAGCTTCTATGAACTTCTGTTTATTTGAGCTGGACTTATGTCGGTTGAATCTGCGGAACGCATGCTGCCTTTGAAAAATGGCAGCTGCACAAGCAGAAGTAAACCATTGGGGAGAGTGAGGCTTTCTATAGAATTTCCGTGTGGGAACATGTGCTTCAATTGCAGTTTTGAACCATTCAGTGGTCTCATTTGCACACTGTTCCGCTGGAAGTGTAAAGATATTTTGCCATGGGGCATCTCTGATGAGCTCCCTGATGGCTCCCCAATCAGCCTTTTTGTAATACCTCGTTGTTTTGAGTAGTGGGTCTTCAATTTTAGGGCGAGAATTTAGGCTGATTTCTACCATTATCACAGCGTGATCAGCATTCCCGAGTGGACTGTGGGCATTTGTTGTACAGTCATCGGGAACCGTTGTAAGAAAGAGATCTAGAAGTGAGGCATGTTGATCTTGCTGGTCTGGGAAACGTGTCGGAAATGTAACCAACTGAGATAGGGAATGGGATATAGAGAAGCTATGTGTTGTGCTACCAACTACGTCTGTGTGATTAGAGAATCCTAGCCAGTTACTGTGGTGGACATTGAAGTCACCAAATACATGTATTAGTATCGAGGGAGAGTGCTATATCTATGCTGTCTGAGACTTTGTTTATTAGGGTACAGTCTTGATTTGAGGGAGAGCGGTAGAGAAAATACAAGTAGCTAATATTGTGTTGCATATTTAGTCTGAAGCACATAAAGGCCTGGTCCTCTGATTCTAGTTTTATTTCCCTAGTCAGGGGGGAGGGTGTTACGAATATAGACTCCAAGCCCATGCATACGTCTATCCGAGTCCTTACAGTAGAGTGGGAGATAACCAGGCATGTTAAAGTGGTTAGAGGGAATGGAGGAGTGAAGGTTAGTTTCACTTAATGCTAAGATATCCGGGGTGTTTACAAGGAGAAATGACTCAACATCATCTAAGTTAGTTCTAAGCCCGCGGATATTCGTAAATGCAAGCCTCAAGGGAGGAGGCAGGTTGGTTTTCTTTGAGTTTGGTCCTGGTTTAAATGTAACTTTTGCTTGAGCTGTCATTTCATTTTATTTAAAAGCTTCAGTTAGGGTGAATGAGTGAGGGGGTGCTGGACAAGTGGTTGTGTAGAATACCAGACATGCAATACAAGTAGACCATCAGCTGTCCTCACCCACAGGATTGTGGCCTCAGGAAAGCCCACCGAGGATGAGTGCAGGGTCCTTTTCCATGCGCGACATGGCACTACAAACATCCCAATATTTTATTTATTAAACTCAAGGTGCATTTCTTAGACTAAAGAGATTGTGGTTTTATTTTAAACTTGCCTGAGTGCCCGGCGTTGCCCGGATATTTGTAGGTGTGATTTGAGCAAATATTATACTGAAAAGCGAAAGATACACGCGAACATCTAAAAATCTGGAAAAAATAGCGCGTGAAAGTCGGGCAAATTAAATACACATGCCACCCCCATTCGTAACTCTTAGATATTATGATTTAGACCTGATATAAAAAGTTTTAAGAAGTGAGTCGACCGATCGCTTCTCGAAAAAAAAGCTTTTCTCGGACGTACAAAAAAAGCGAACATACATACATACACATACACATTGTCGCTTTTATATTTATAGACTAGCCTGGGTGCTCGACATTGCTCGGGTGTTTGTAAGTGTATGTTCAGCAAAAAAAAAAAATGATAGTAGGCAGACAGGCTCGAACTCGTGATGTGAAGTTGAAAAAGAAAGTGAAAGAAAATCTGGCGTCTTACTGCTACTCCATGACGCGACCGGAAGTTCGGAACGTTAAAATTAGGTAAAATCAATCATACGATGACTTACAAAAATGGCTCGCAAAAAATTGACCCCTTCTTGTAGAAAACTGCCCAGTGTAGGGTGAAGGAATTAATGTTTTGGGGCATTTTTTTTTTATATTTGTCGTCTGAGACGTTGAGCTTCAAAATGATACCGATCTCATAAAAATCCGTCTCCTCTGTCGAAAGTTTTAGGCAGACATACAAACAAACATACATACATGCATACATTTAAACAGACAGGCGAGATTTATATAATAGATGGTTGGATATATTAGTCTAAGAACTGTCAAAGATCAAAAATGGTTGTCTTATTGAAAAGGTGGCTTTCTTAATCTTAAAGTTCACTAGAATCATTATATCATAGCTTGGCTTTGCGAACGAAAATCTAGGAAGAGGCTTGTCTACGGTTTCTGCAGACATGCTCGTTGCTGACGATATCAATGTGGGATAAGCAGACTCGCCCGCAACAGCTGCAATTAAGGTCTGGTCTGGGTTTGGGGCTGTGGCTAGTTGGGCTCCTTCTTCCTACGTCTTCTGTCCTTCAGACAATCCACCGAATGTTCTCGAAGGTGAAGACTGCTTGATAAATGGTATGCCGCTAAATACCTCGGTCCGCTGCAAGGGTTGACCACTGTCTGTAATCGATGTGACAGGCATTAAGAGATTTATTCAAACAGTCTTTGTACTGTTTCTTTGGTGCTCCTTTGTGGCGGTAGTCAGTGGAAAGTTCACCGTACAAAGTGATTTTGGGAAGGCGGTGGTCTTCCATCCTGGGGATGTGGCCAGCCTGTACCTGTAGGTATAAAAATAATTAATATTTTTTTAATATTATCGGTGTATATATATATATATATATATATATATATATATATATATATATATATGTGTGTGTGTGTGTGTGTGTGTGTGTGTGTGTGTGTAGGAACGCCATGTGTTCAAATTCAATAACTTGAATAACTTCAATAACGCCATGTGTTCAAATTCAATACCATTTTTAAATGGTAGAGGTTTTCTCCATGCACACATATGCCCGAATTAAGTCGCCTATTTTGACGAGATACATTCTTATTTCCATATATATCATTAAAGAATTATTTAAAATAGATTACATTTATATAAATAAATATGTAATAAATATGCATGCGTGTATGCGTGTGAAAAAGACTTAAAAGAAAAACAATTAAATACAAGCCGAAAAAATAAACGAATGTTGGACCTGTTTCGTTCGGATCGACGAAGGTTTTCAGAAAATGTTTTGAGAATTTTTATTCTCGCTGACACGCAGAAGAGAAAGATTTGAGAAACCTGACGTTGACTGATACTTCGACTAGTTTATTACCATATCACAACTTCAAGTGTTTTTGTTAGTTTTTTGTTTTGTTTTTTTGTTTGTTTTTTTTTCTCTTAAACATTAAGAAATCGCCTTGTTATTAAAAAATGACTAACTTACAGAAAAGTAATAAAACTATTTCCCTTTCTTCTATTTCATTCATAATTTCTTGGCTGAAACAAAAAAAAAATGACAACCATTTGGGGCCCAACAACTCAATAATGTCGCGGATTTTTGTAATTACCTTCGTTGCTCGACATAACACGGACGACTGAACAAAACAAGTTAATCCAATATTTCTCGTTTTTTTTAATGAGCCTCTTAAGATGGCTGCATCTGTCATAAACCTGACAAATATTTCATCCTGTCTAGTTGCATTACTTGCGGTGAGATATTTTTTGTTAATTTCTAGCTACGCGATTCGTTTTTTTTCTTTCTTTCTTTTTCTTCTTTAACTTTCTAATCCAAACAGAAAATATTACCTTTAAATATTTAATATACGAACGCGCCTTCATGCGATTTCCTTTTAAAAATGCAGATACAACAAAAATAATTTTATGAAAGCAATCTTCAATAGTTATGTATTCACGACATAAAAAAAATTATTTCTGTTGTGTTATTAATATTATCGTCCATTGACTTTCTGTTTTCCGCACCGGAAGTGGAGCCATTTTATTCGCGAGTGATTTCTGCCGGCAGGTGGCACTATAATAAGATGGCCAGGTCCTTCAGAGGATTCAATTAAACAGTGTCATCTTCTATTTTAATTCAGAAGAAATGGACGAATATTGTGATGCTTTAATTTTTTCCCTTTTATTTATTATGAATATTCTTATTCTCGACTTGTTGACGACACAACACTATTAATAAAAAAAAAAACAGAAACTGAAATTCAATATGGCGTCAAAGGTGTCCGTTAGCTCATTTATTTTATTTTTTTCATTTTATGTCCTTTTTTTTCATTAGCGTATTTATTTTATTTATTTTTTGTGTTTGTGTGTGTGTACATAGATACGACTTTGAAAGTTTTATTCTGTAAATTTAAAACTCCTGTTTCTAGATTTGCCGATGTTGTAGAAATCAGTTGTCAAGTACAACATATCATTGGTCTTGTAAAAAAAAAAAAAATACACGATACCAACATCTACTTCTAATATATAAAGGGGTTGTTTTTGTTATTTTTGAATTCTTTCATTTTAGTCTAGTTAACTTTCAGAAATCAACGAGTCCTTTTTCGGGTTAACATTTGATTTCATTATGTGATATTGTAGGGGGGATAATGGAGAAGAACACCGGTTGTCAAGATACTAGTGGGTTACTTCTCCTTGAATAGAGAGACTCAGACAACGGGGCACGCAAGCAGGGTTTCTGTATGGTGGGTCGAATGAATCCCGCATATATACGAGGTGCCTTCAATAGATTTCCAGACTTTTTTCGTACAGGCATTTTAAATTGTCTGAAATTGTCTGAAAATTAATTATGTTATTGCTATACATCTTATAAGATGACTGACCAATTTGTATAATTTCAGGTTCAAATAAACAGCCATAGCAAGAATTAATAAAATACACCCTATTAAAGCCTGATCGTCACAACTGGTGAATTTCAAAAATGCAATCTAGACGTGAAGACACTTTATAAGAAGGATATGCAATAAAATTCTGTTTTAAACTTGGAAAAAATGCCACAGAAACGTAATATTCATTGTTGGCGGATCGCAAAAAAAAATAAAATTAATCAGGAAGGTTGGTGAGTGCTTTTTGGTCTGAAAATGAAACCAAGATACACTTTCTTGGCTTTCAGGATTGTAGCGCATTCTTTATGGCGGATGCTATAAAAGAGTATAAGTAAAAGGCCTAGTTATGCTGGTAGAGTAGTAAGTAGTAAATTTACTCCTAACCAAACAATATTAACTAACACAAGACTAAACTAGTTTCATTCAATAATTACAAGAAACCTTCTCTACCACCTATAGCAATGGCCAACGACTCTTTATCTGAGAGTACGTCTTTCAAGCTTCTTGGCCTAGCGTCCACAGGAAACATGAGTTGAAACAATTATATCGAGGGCATTGCCAGGGCCGCTGCAAGGAAGGTGGGCTCTCTCTACCGTGCTAGAAAACTACTAACACCCGAAAGTATCCTGTACCTCTATAAGGCAATCATTCGCCCATGTATGGAGTATTGCTGTCATATTTGGGCTGGTGCATCGGCTACTAGTCTCTCGCTCCTTGACAAGGTTCAAAAGAGAGTCGCAAATCTGATAGGCCTTAAACTGGCATCAAAGCTTCAGCCTCTGTCCCATCGACGAAACGTTGCATCCCTCTGTCTGTTCTACAAGTATTTTAATGGTGAATGTTCTGATGAACTGCAAGCACTTGTGCCCCCACGACGTGAACACCATCAACAGACCCGACAAGCTGCAAAATCTCAACCCCACACAGTAGAGATCCCCAGATGTAAAAGATCTTTCTACTCCAGTAGTTTCTTCCCCAGAACCGCTAGACTTTGGAATTCCATTCCAGGTCACTGCTTACCCAACTGTACTGACATGCAAAAGTTCAAGTGGAACGTAAACCAACATCTTGCTGCCCAAATCCCTACATAGTACCCCTGTAGTTGTTTCCCCTGATAGTAGCCCCCTACACCAAAGTGACAATGTGCCTTGTTTGTGGTGAAAATGTAAAAAAAAAACCACATGATACATCTAGGCTGGTGCATCTACCACTAGACTTTTCCTCTTAGACAAGGTCAAATATAGTAAGTCTCGCATTATTGGCCAAGCTCCAACATCTGTCCCATCACCGCAGTGTTACATCCATGTGCCTGTTTTACAAGTATTTTAATGGAATGTTCTCTGCAAAACTCATAGCACTTATGCCCCATCGACGTGCATACTCCCGACCAACCCAAGAAGCAGCAAAATCTCAGTCCTTCACTGTTCTTCCTTAAATGCCGGAGAGCTTTCTACTCTAATAGATTTTTCTACTCTAATAGAACTGCTAGAATTTAGAACTCCCTGTTTCTTGCTTCCCTAACTATACTGACATGCAGAAATTTTAATGCAATGAGAAGACATCTCGCTACTCAACTCCCTACAATTCCTAGTTAGACATGATTCCAAGTTGTAGCTCCTTACGTTCAAGTGGCAATCCGCCCTGTTTGGGATGGAAAAGAGTAAAAATAACAACAAAATTTTTAAGAGAAAGGGAAAAACAATTGAGCTGTCTTATATTGTAATAATTTGCAACAAATTGCCGTTCAACTGTGATCTAAAGTAGGAGTTCCCTGCAGCAAATTAATCTTAGTTAAAATTTTGTAACTACTGTATTGTTTGGATTATTATTTGGGCTACATTTTTCATCTTGAATATTATTTTCACAACGTTTCGATGGATGTAACCCTACGACCTTTTCAGAAGTATCTTTTCGAACTAGGGGATTCTGCATATAATTTCTGATAGAACCCTTTATTTAATTCACGGGAGTAGAATGCTCTCGTTTCGTCAGCTATGACTGAGTAGAAGTCCCAAGTAATTCGCAATTGTCTTTTGAGCGGATTAAATAAAGGGTCCCGAGCGGAATTCCATGCAGATTCCATAGTTCAACAATACAATATACACCTAAAGAAGGTCGGAGGTTACATCGATCAAAATGCTATTAAAATAAGAACAACTTGAATTTGATTGTTAAAATTACCCAGATGAACAGTAAAGACTGAATTCATTGTGTTACACCTAGTATACTGAATTATAAGCGTTATATATATATATATATATATATATATATATATATATATATATATATATATATATATATATATATATATATATATATATATATATATATATATATATATATATATATGAAAATTACAATTGAATTTACCAAAATGATCCAAGATGGTAAAATTAAAGTAAATTATAAATATTAAAGAATTGATATTTATAAAATTATCTCAGCCAGATATATATATATATATATATATATATATATATATATATATATATATATTCAATATGTTGTAATGGAAAAATAAAAAGGTATTTGCAGCTTCTCTTCCAATTTTCGGATTTTAATCATGTCAAATCACATTTCAATTCCTTTTGACGAATTGATTGTTGCTATTTCTCCTGATGAGTTAAGGGCATAATAGATTCACTGATTGATATAATAATTAAGTGATTGGTTTTACGCTACGAAACAGATACTCTCAAGAATTGTATAAGTCAACTTAATTAAAGGAATAAATTATAAGATGGTCAACATCATGAATTTTGGAATACAACTTTTTGTCATTTATTCTCTATATTGCTCTGTAATTACATTGCGTTTCTTAAATAAGGATTGATATATATTATAAGAAAATATATTTCTACAGAAAATATATATATATATATATATATATATATATATATATATATATATACATATATATATATATATATATATATATATATAATCACAGGCTTTGAATTCCATAAAGCAATATCCACAGCACAATGCAAAGTTAATTCGCATCGTTCATTTTTTTTTTATCTGGAAGCCATCTGCTCATCGCAAAAGGTCCATATCATTGGTCAATATTTTCGTTCTTTTATCGGAAAGTTTGGTGATATAATTTCCTCCATATTATTTTTTACAGAAACTTCTTGAATCTTATATTATTCTCTTTATTGGTGTTTCCCGCCAATTTATGCAGTCTACCA
This sequence comes from Euprymna scolopes, assembly GCF_053919585.1. Classification (NCBI taxonomy): domain Eukaryota; kingdom Metazoa; phylum Mollusca; class Cephalopoda; order Sepiida; family Sepiolidae; genus Euprymna; species Euprymna scolopes. Next base: position 38,191,319 of record NC_136502.1, on the reverse strand, counting down.
ACCGGAAACGGAAATCCTTCTTTTCTTATATATATATATATATATATATATATATATATATATATATATATATAAAAGAAAACAATGATTACAACAAGATGGCCGCGGAACTTGAATTAAATATTCATAAAAGAACGGCCCACGTACATTTTTTTTTTTGTCTGACACGAAAAATATGCTCTTCTGGCGTATGCTGGTCGAACACCTTAGAATTCCAGAAGAAACGCAATGAAACTTTTTTGCGAATATTTCTTTGCTAAACTTTGTGTTACGTAATAACGAATTGTGGGGAAAAGAAAAAAGGAAGTCTTGGTTTTTAGTAGTAGTAGTGGTGCTGGTGCTGGTAGTTTATTTGCCAGTTTGTCAAAAAAGGCATATTTCCCTGAGACTTAAAGAGCTACTGTGATGAGGCGCCAAGGGCTACTCGAGAATAAAGATCAGCCTAATTGATGAACAATACTATGAGATGACGAGTTGTTTTCGATTCTGATTTTTGCTTGTTTGTGAAGCGAGTCAGACCCCAGCATAGAATGAACAAAGATCGGCTCTCAAAATTGTCAGATTTGCATGAAGTCCTCATTCCCAAGTTTTTACCACCGACATTGAGAACAGCAAGGCGCATCAGCTGCATAGAGTGTCGGGAAAAGTTTGACCCAGAACACACAAAAGAATGATGCAAAAGCAACTTAATACCCACACACAAAGACAGAGTCCTGTTAGTTGGGTTGCAGGCCTAGTACTGTTTGTTGCCTAATCTGTCCTCCATTAGACATTGTCAGAACTGGATTTCCAAACGTCATAGCTCCGTTACAATCACGTTTCAATTACCATTATTGAGTAAGGGTTGGATTTTAGGGCGTGTCTATGCGATTAACTTCATGACAAATAGTAGCAATCTCCCTGATATTAGAGGTTTTCGGTATGACCTTAAAAGACATCGAACGATGAGGCCCCATTTGTGGGCTTTGGAAAACGTGGAGTTGTCCCATAGTTATCATTGCTCCCAGGTTAGGGCATCTGTTGGTACCAAAACAGGCTGCCTGAAGATACTGGCTTTCTGAACAATAATGAACCAAACATTGATGTTATTATTATTTTTTTTCCTTTCCCGTTGCAAAACTCAATCATGTTCTGTAAAGTAAAAAACAAAAGCAACAATTTTCTTATACAAGCTGCTCAAATCAAACACCATGAATAAATATTTGAAGATAGAAAAACTTTTTCCAAAATTACTGAATAAGAATAATGTTTATATTCTTACATCTTGTATAAATGTTTTTTTTTTATATATAAAATTTCGTTTTCTCAATTTCTCTTGTACAAAACTCTGTATGTTTTAGGCAGCGCTTACTACTACTTGGTGACCCGTATTCTCTCAATGTTTTATTTTATATGCATGTATATATATATATATATATATATATATATATATATATATATATATATATATATATATTATCTATCTATTATATATCTATAAAAGTGAACGTGTCTGTCTGTCTGTCTGTGTGTCTGTCTGTCTGTGTACATTTCCCTACGCAATAACTCTGTCAATTTTTAGTCTATAGACTCGAAATTTGAAATACCGGCTACTGAGATTTGGGAAAATCGATGTGACGGGTGTCAGCCAGAAATTTGGCTGTTAAGGGGTCAAATTTCAACGATTTGACCTTTAAGAACTCTACCAAACTCCTCCGACAATTTTGGGTCTAGACACTTGAAATTTTAGATATAGGTTCCTTGAACCTGGATCTAACTTAATAAAGTGATTTGAGCCCGAAACAATAAATTTTAAGGGGTCATAATAGGGGTCAAAGTTTTAAAAAATTAACCATTTTTTTTTTTTGCTTTTTTTGCACAGCATACACCTCCAAACACCCGAGCAACGCCGGGCACCCCTGCTAGTATATATATATATATATATATATATATATATATATATATATATATATATATATATTAGAACTGAGGGATGCGGTAGCCCTAGGATACGGTTTTTTCAATTTACGATGTGGAATACTATGTCTTTTCTGGCCCCTGGTTACGGTATTTGCCCCGCCTTACGGTGTTATTTGATTATATACATGTGTATTATATACTGCACTGTATTTTGTTACTAATGTTTAACACCTATCTCGGGGTTCGACTAATATATATATACTTCATTTTCTTCCTTCGCTAAAACATGGCTTTTATACTCCAATTCATATTAAATGACCATGTGGTTCTTGCCAATTCACAAAGACCCTCCAAGATGGCTGTTATCAAGGCCAGGGACCACACCACACCGCACCTCCATTCATAACATAAAGATATTGACGTTATTACTGAAACAAAATTGTGATTTCTAATCGTGCAGATTGAATGGACGCACGATAAGAATATTCGTATCCTTTTATTTTCTTGTTTCAAAAAGTGCATGCGATTCCATAGCATTCCAGTTCTAAGAAATACCATTAATTCTCTCGTTATGACCAGCTTCAGCCATTACTTTAATGGTCTTTTTTTTCTCTCTGTTTTTATTACAGTTTTTGCCTTTGCTAACTCTTATGGCACCCTGTTCTTCGCTCGGTCAATACAAGGGATCGGCTCTGCCTGCTCCAGTGTTTCAGGTAAGTGAAAACAATGTAACAACTTTAATCTATTTATAAAATAAGCGACGCTTTCTCCGTTTGCGTGTCTGTTCGGTTTTTGTTTGTTTTTTTAATTTTCAATGAAGATAATTACATGACAACTTCCAGCGTTAAATGGCGCTGATGTTCTAGAGAACGGGTACAATGCTTTGAAATGTTTATTTGGACAAAATATAGAAAAATTACAGTTTAACATTTGAACAAATTAGGCACAAGGCCATTCAAAATTGTGGGGAAATGGGTGTCGTTGGTCATTGTTTGTTAGGATAATTAGAAAATGCGTATTCTTAACTAAAATTCCCAATAATACCGCATTTACTCCAGAGGCCATCCTACTTTGAATTTAACAAATTGTTTAAAACTTTTATTCCAGTTTCCCCTAGTTTGTTTTGTTTGTTTGTTTTTGTTTGTTTGTTTTTTGTTTTTGTTTGTTTTGTTTATTTTTTTTTTATTTATCTGTCTGTTTGTTTGTTTGTTTGTTTGTTGTTTTTGTTTGTTTTTTTGTTTTGGGGGATTTTTGGATTTTTTTTTGGTGTTGTTCTTTGGCTTGTTTGTCTTTTTTGAGGGAGTTCTTTTGTTTGTTTGTTTTTGTTTTGTTTTGTTGTTTGTTTTTTGGGGGGATTTTAGGGGATTTTGGGGGGGGGGGGGGTTGTTGTTCTTTGGCTTGTTTGTCTTTTTTGGGGGAGTTCTTTTGTTTGTTTGTTTTTCAGGTTTTTATGGATTGTTCTCACAGCTCTTATAATAATTATAAGTTTCGCTTTGGTTCTGTGACAAATTATATCTATTTGATTTGCTTTTCTAGTCCTTGTGAGCTGCTAGAACGTCTAAATGAACAATTTAGGCTTTTTTTCTACTATTATCACATCTGGTCTCTTTACTCGGATGAATTTGTTTGTAACTCCATGTCCCAGAGAATACTGTGCTTTTCATGCTTCAATAGTGTAACTGGTTTGTGTCTGTACCATTTGTTGGCATGTTCAAACTGTAGACGCTTGCATAATTCCAAATGGGGTACTTCCACAATCTAGCTATATCTCTTTTCATATACATTTTGAGCTAATTTACTGCATTCACTTATGATGTGGTTTACAGTTTTGTTTTTTTATTCACAGTTTACATTTATTGTCTTCATGAATTCATTTGATGATATAAATAGCAATTTCATTTCTCTTTTCAAGTGTCCTTTCACCTTACCATGTACGTTTGTTATTTTATTTAACCGTTCTTATGAATAAATCGTACCGTTTCCTACGTTTCTGAATTTTGGAGATACGAATTGATTTTTCGTATTATTTAGATTCTCCAGACTACTGTTCTCATCTTGAATGTTATTTTCATAACATTTTGTCGCTATAAACCCCGACCTTTTCAGGTGCAAGTTGTCGAACTTGGGAATCTTTATTTATTGAGATTGTCGGACTGACTTCCTCATCTTGGTTGTTATAGTCACAACGTTTCGGCCGTTTTGCCCTTCGGTCTTCATCAGGTGTTTTGTATCGAACTGGGAACCGTTTGTTAGGAGTCCCGAACCCAACCCTTTATTATTATTATTATTATTATTATTACGGGGGGTACGGTGTTCGGACTCCAGCTAAGCTCTGGGACATAGTTGCTGATTCTCTGTTTTGAATGTTACTTTTCACTGCCTTCGTTCAGGATTGAACTCAGCACCGTAATAATAATAAAGGGGTGGGTTCGAGACTCCTAACAAACGGTTCCCCATTTCGATACAAAACACCTGATGAAGGCCGGAAGGCAAAACGGCCGAACCGTTGTGACTATAACAACCAAGATGAGGAAGTCAGTCCGACAATCTCGATAAATGAAAACACCTCATCTCAAAAATACAGACAATTACTATTGGGAATCTTTCTATCAAACTCTGGAATCTCTTTCTCGAACTCGGGAATCCGCAAATAATTTCAAATTGAATCCTTTATTTAATCCATGGTCTCGTTTCATCAGCAAATACTGCGTAGAAGTCCTAAGTAAATCGAAATTGTATTTTGTGTAACTTTACAACTTAATTTTTACCAAATACATTATCCACTACGCCACGGGTCCTTGTGAACAATTCTAGTGTTCCAATTTTTTTATTTTGTTCATCTCATACTTCTTCTTTTAAAGCGGACGATGAGCGAGAATCTGTCTGATTTTGAAACAAATACTGCCCACACACAAAAAAAATACACCGTCTTTTATACCCCCGAGATTTACATACACGCAAACGTGTACGGGCCTCGCTTTTGGTGCAGTCATGCATGCGCAGCGCTATTTCTCCATCGGCCGCCATGACGTCCGCCTCGTCACGTATTGTCTACAGAGCCCAACACCTATTTTATTTCTAGATGTACAATAAGTAATAAGTAGTAAGATTATTCATTTAAACTTAAGGCTCTTAAAATTCATGCTAGAATCCCTCAAAAATACAAATAACTTTTTCTTTTCGCATTTTTCTTGTCGCTTTGTTTCCCGTTTCACTGCTATTCGTATTCTTTACCCTTCTTGTGCATTTGGCGTCAGTAATTCGTCTTTCTGTATTTTTCTAGTCCTTTTATTGTCTGCACAGTCTTCAATATGTTCCAGACCGTTCTTCCTACTCTTTTTTATACCAAACAAGGCATATGGCCACTTGGACGGTGGAGGGGGCTACTAATTTGGATCATGTCTACAGGGAACTATGTAGAGAGTTGAATGTCTGTTTTACATTACATTTAAACTTCTGCATATAAGTATAATCAGGGAATCAGAAAACAAGAAGAAAATTCTAAAGTCTAGCAGTCCGTAGGGAAAAAAACTATTAGAGTATAAGGCTTTCCGGAATTTAGGGATGTCAACAGTGAAGGGGTTGGATGTTGCTGCTTGTCGATTCAGTCAGGAGTATCTATGTCGAGGAAGCACAAATGTTATGAAAGCATTCTAATCAAGTTGGGGTTTAACCGATAGTGCAGGACCTATTAAATTGGAGACCTTTTGGGGGGACCCTATCTAAAAGATAGAGACTAATAGTAGATGCACCAGCTCAAATATGGCAACAATACCCAATGCATGAGCGAATTGTAGCTTTGAAGATATATGATACTCTTAAGTGTGAATAAGTTTCTAGCACGGTAGAGGGAGTCCTTCTTTGCAGCAACCTTGGCAATGCCCTCAATGTATTTGAAAAATATAATATAATAAAGTAATATCTCATTAAATACCGGATAATGTAATATGAAAACCGAAACGCACATATGTACATTTGTGGTATTGTGTTCACTGAACTAAGAGAGAGAGGCTAGTGGTAGATGCACCAGCCCAGATGAGGCAACAATACTCCATGCATGGGTAAATAGTGGCTTTAATTATACTTTAATAGTGGTAAGATAAGTTCTAGTGTGTGTAATTTTCTAATATGTTAGAGAGAGCCCACCTTCTTTGCAGCAACCGTGGCTATATCTTCAATCCATTTGCTACAATCCACGTTGCTTATGAATGTTAGTGTAGTCGGTTGCTAGACGCAGAGCCACAGTTAATAATTTACATGCACAATGGAAACAACATACACAACTGGCATTGCATACAAGCGACTTTTCAGACATGGATATGTAGATGTGTCGTTGGGGTCCCGTCGCTAGTATCTGTATAACTAAGTATATTTTCCTTTCTCTCCCTTCAAATCTCAAATAAGACTGACTTTGATGTCTCTCGCCAGAATTCTTTTCCACTGGGGTTTCTAACCACCCTTTTTCTTTATTTGGCTTCCCTAACCCCCTCTTCTTCTTTTTTCTTCTTTTTTTTTCTTCTTCTTTCTTTATCTGATCCTTACTTCCCTTACTAGAACCAAAAGAGTTTCGTTCTTTTCCTCGGTCTACCTTTGCCAGAAACCACAGACGTCCGTTCCTCCTCTCATCCCTCTGAACTCTCCATTTTGACCCTCCAAGTAATTAATTCCTAATTGATAGAGCTATATTATATTTTTAGGAGCTTTCTAGTTCTTCTCAAAGATTCTTACTTTATCGTGTCTTCGATTTGGCAATTCTTTGCTTTTCATTCTTCATCTCAAGTCGTGAACATCTTGTCAATTACAGTTTTCAATATTTTCCAGGCCGTTCTTCCTACTCTTTTTTACACCAACAAGGCATATTGCCACGGCGGAGGGGGCTACTAATTTGGATCATGTCTACAGGGGACTATGTAGAGAGTTAAACAGCAAGATATTTGTTCACATTACATTTAAACTTCTTCATATTAGTATCATCATGGAATCAGAAAACAAGAAAAAATTCTAAAGTCTAGTAGTCCGTGGGAAAAAAAACTATTAGAGTATAAGGCTTTTTGGCATCTAGGGATGTCAACTGTGAAGGGGTGGGACGTTGTTGCTTGTCGGTTCAGTCAGAAGTATCTATGTCGAGGAAGCACAAATGTTATGAAATCTTTCTATTAAAGTGCTTATAAAACAAAAGTAGGGATGCAATATTGTGGCAATGCGACAAGGGTTTGAGTGCAGGACATCAGATTGGAGACCCTTTTTTGGGACCCTGTCTAAAAGATAGAGAAGTGATTCTTCTTGTAAATACCCGGTGTCTTTCTTGAAAGAATTCTAATTCTGGCATGGATAAGATTCTGGTCCGGGAGGGGGGGGGGGCATAGGCTGTTTTTTGTTTTTTTTAGTTGCTGTTTTTTTTTAGTTGTATTTTTTTTTTTTTTGCTTTTTAGTAGCTTATTTCTGTTTTTAATAATAGGGTGCTTGTTCAGATTAGCACTTATAGCGATAAACGAAAATGGAAAAAAAATATATTATTATTATTTATTTTTATTTTTATTTTTATTTTTTACCTAATTGTCACGGTATGAAGATTTTATATTCCAAAAATCACAAAAATTGATCCAGTAGTTTTTTGCTTTATTTAGGAAACACAAATTTGCCGTTTTTTTACCAATACGTGACGGCGAACATAATAAGAGGAATATGATTATTTTGACAGTTTTCACGTGCATCTGGGCTGTCTGCCTCTTGTCCACCGATTCGTGATACGCTTTTTTCACCCTCATCGAAACAGAGTTAAATTTGATTTTCTTGAATAAAAAATATTTGACCAAATTACGTGATTTTTGGAAATTTTCATCTTCGTCCTGTGACTGGTACGTACATCATACAGACATTTCTGTATTTTCATTAATTTTTAATGTCGTCGTAAGTACCAACTTGAATTTGTACCGTCGTAAATACCAATTTAATTGTTTTATTTTTCGATTTATTATTATTATTGTTGTTGCGTTTCTATTCGCGGCTTTTAAGCTCGTGTTTTATGGAGTTGAAACCGAACCGCGGTTTCTTTTAACACGTTTCACGCTAAAAGGAATACATTAACCGCTTTTCTCCTCCTCTCCACCCCCCACCCCCCGACAAAAAAATTAATAAATAAAGATAATTTATGACAAAGGGAAATGTTCTATATTTTATCAGTGATTTATTCGTCTTCCATTATATGGAGGGAATTAGGATTTTTTTTTAGTCAATCCGTTAATTTTATTAATGTTTTATTTTCGAAATGATGAAGTTGAAATTTATCCAGTGAGCACAGTGTACGATTAGGGCGTAACGTTAACGCTTTATTTATTTATTTATTTTTTTCATATTCGTTGTGAAATCAACGAAAGTTGTTTGAAACAAATCAAAGAAACATTTTACCAATCGATATTGACCAAACAACTAATAATAGATGAACACAAGCACCCTTTCCTGCCTTGAAAGAATTCAGAACCGTCTTCGGAATTTAGTGTCCGATGGTCTTTTCGCCTCCCTACCCCCTCATTCTTACATACGAGCTATTGAGAGCCTGTCTCTGTTCTAGTGATACTTTTATGGTAGGTGTTCGACTGAGCTCCAATCTATGTTCCCTTCCCGGAAAACATTCACAACAATTATTCGCCGAGCTGAAACAATTGCCAACAACTTCCCCCACGCCCTATCTCTGCCCAAAACTAAACGAAAACTCCATGAACAGAACTTCTTCCCTAGACCTGTCCGTCTGTGGAACACAATACCGTTCTCTGCTTTAAAACTGACTATAACATGATCGTCTTCAAGTCTAATGTAAATAAATTCTTAATGAGTCGTCTATTTAGATAACCATCTACTTAACACTTAACCCTTACCCTTACGTGGCCTCCAGGCCTTAATAAGTGGTGACCTTCTAAGTAAAAATATGAGTGTGTGTGTGTGCGTGTTCATGCATACCTCAAAATGGAATAATGGAAAATTATTTATATATTCATCAACGTTTCGTCTTTATTCTCAAACCTTCTCAAAATAATTGATTTAAAGAAATACATAGAAGTCAATCAATTTTCGGTTTTTCTATTTTGTAGGATTATTATTTTCATATATATATATATATATATATATAATAGTCATCCACATACAGTACTGTTTCGCAGCTCATCAGTGCGGCTAGATAGGCAACTGCCTTAAGCCAGGATCGAAACCTGACCGCCCAAATGACAGTCTAGGCTTCTCACCATTACGCTATACGGCTGATGCTGTTTGGGGTGATGAATTAACGATGTTTTGACATCGTCCAAATGCCTCCGTTCGACTTGTTTACACAAAGAGCGTCGCTAAATACGCTAATAGCAGTTTGTATATCACTTCCCAATATGCTCAACCCAAGATAAGGAGCATTATAGTCATCCACATACAGTACTGTTTCTGTGTTTCACAGCTCATCAGTGAGGCTAGACAGGCAACTACCTCAAGCCAGGATCGAAACCTGACTGCCCAACTGACAGTCAAGGCTTCTCACCTATATATATGTGTGTGTGTGTGTGTGTGTGTGTGTGTGTGTGTGTGTGTTAAAGAGGAAGTGTAAGGAGAGGATTATGGTTTAAGCATTTAGTTTATCTGAAGATTCATATGCGATGAGGTTGCATTTCTAGAGAAATCGCAGCTGAAACATGTATGCATATATGTAACCAAAAATGTTTGTATAAATAAGGGAATTTATACTATAATACTTCATTGGTTGTTATATAACAAGCAGAGCAGTATAATATATACAATTTACACACACACATATATATACATATAATATATATGTATATTTATATTACACACACACACATATGAGAAAGAAAGATAGAGAAAAGAGAGAGATGTGTGCTTGTTGACGACCGCGTCATTACATACGTCTAATTACATGGCACTTGTCTTTCAAATCAAGAAAACTGATCGAATTACAATCAGATGATAAATCGAAGAGTTTGTCACTAAACGAAACCGCAAACGTGGATGAGAGAACGCAGCTATCAACGCCCGCAACCGCAGCCACGCCCGCACTGTCGCTCTTACCTTTGCAGCCTTTATCGGCCTTTACCTCTTAAGCATCAATCAAAATTTACCAATACAGCTCCAGTTCTCGTCAGTTCTCCCCGCCTTGTAATTTGCGTCGAGAACCGGGTCGGCTACATCTGCAGATTTAGAGATTTAGGACGTGCGGTCGGTGCAAAGCCGATGCGGTTATAATCCGTTTCTAATATGTAGCTTTCGTAGCCATAAGTGAGTGCCACAGCCAAAACTGGCCACCCGTTTTCACCCGTTCCCTCCTTCTAGACCATAAATAGGTCCCGTCTCTTTGTGGGAAATGCCGGCTGCTTTTGAGTTTTTTCTTTTTTTTTTTTTTTTCTTTCTGCATTCTGATTTTTGGATCCTTCCATTTGTGATGAAAAGGAATGGCTTGCTTTTAAGAGCGGATAGAGAATGAAAGGGGGGGGCTAGCGGACGAAGAAAACAATGATAAAAGGTGTTTTAATACAAAGTAAATTGAATGTGATTCTAGATTTTTTTTTAATTCGTTCGTTTGGAATGGCGGATTCTTTATTCTGATGCCAGTGATCGAGTTTTATAGCAAAGTTAGTAGTGCTGTTGCTGCTGCTGCTGAAAATGATTATTATTATTATTATTATTATTATTATTATTATTATTATTATTGTTGTTGTTGTTGTTGTTCTTATAGCAAATAGGAAATGTTGATCTTAATTTTGAGTTAATTTATGCAGATAAACTTGAGTTATAGAGACATTAGTAGTCATAATGATGATGATGATGACGACGACGATAGAAGCTGGAAAGAGTTGATCTTAATTTTGAGTTGATTTAAGCAGATAAACTCGACTTATAAAGAGACAGTAGTGGTGGTGCTGGTGATGGCGGCGGCGATGGCGGTTGAGAAGAGTTGAACTTCATTTCATAATGATCTTACACATATATAAATCTACGTTATATATATATAAAATAAAAAAAACACATTGGGAAAAAAAGCGCAGAATGCAAAATAATCAAAAGGAATCCTTTCACGCTTTAATCGGAAATAACAACTTTGGACAATCGTGCGCGCATTGTTTGTTGGCCGTGTCACCTCATTGCTCGCTAGTGTTTTCTTTTAATCACATAAATGGACTTTTTTTTTTACAACAATAGCAGTGAAAAAAAGCTAAAAGTCATTCGAGAATAAGGGTTAATGAGATTAATTAGGTTGCATGACGAACAGTACTATGAGAGGATTTGAAACGATGGATGGAAAGGTGACAGTTTGATTAGTTAAGATGCTGGCTCGATACATATTTGTTTACTATTGAACTCGAAAAAGACATTGTTGTAGTGAGCTGGAAAGCAGCCCCGCTGGATTGTGTTCCATAGATGGACAGTTCTTCGAAAGAAACTATGTCAAGGATGCTCTATTTGGTTTTGAGTACACAGAAGAAGTAAAGAAAGTCCTTTGCGGTGGTTGTAGCTTGACGAGATATTGTTGTGAATGTTTTACACGTGGGATCAATGGCTGGAGCTCAATGAAGCACTTCTTGCGAAAATAACGATAAAGTAGCGAAAGACTAGTAATGTGTCTTTGGTTACAAAATGGCCTGTAAGGACGAGAATAACACACACCGTACTAGATTTGAAGATTTCGAACTTCGTCTCGGCTAGAAAGAGTTCCCTGAAAGGTACCTCCCCAGATATGGCAACAGTAGTCCATTTTAGAGGGCATTTGACTTTTGTATGGGTAGAAGATTGTGTCTGCGATGAGGTACTTTCAAGAGCGATAGAATGATGTAAGCATAATTCCAGCATCCTCAGCAACGGAAGTCTTCTATTTCAGGAATGGGGTTAAATCAGTCTTATTTATTTAGCTGGTCTTGAATGATAGGTATAGGAAGTCGTTAAGGTGGTTAGAGTTGAAAAAAATAATGACATTTAAGAAAACGTTATCGAAAGATCTAGAGAACTTGAGCAAGGAACCATCCGCCCAGGGATTATTATTCTCGGACCCCTCCAAATCAACAGATTAGACTATTCCTCTAATGACCTGGTCCCTGTTGATTGCGGTGTCATGCTAGTTATGTGCAGTTCTAGAAGGTCCATCCTCACAGGCATTGCTCTTTCTCTTTGAGAAGGGGTTAGTTCATTGCTAATCGCCTGAGGCACCCTGATTGGGGAATGCCGACGAGGCTACCCAGGCACTTTTTTGTAGGTCAGAGTGCCGTCTACTCTGGGGCGCTGACTTCTCAGTCCCACTTTTTGATCTTGATGTCACAGTTCTTGCATTGGGAGAGAACTGAATACCCCCGACCATCCGCCCGCCCACCCATGGAATATTGTTATCATATCTGGGTTGATGCACCATCAACTCGTCTGTCCCTCCTTCTCTTCAAAAAATTTTAAAAAAAAATCTGTGATCTAATAGATCCCACACTGTCTACCAAGCTCCATTCCCTGTCCCATCGCTGCAATATTGGATCTCTGTGCTTGTTTAACAAGTACTCCAATGAAATGAGCTTCAATAAAATTGCTGCTCTGTACGTTCCCCTCCCTCGACGTAAATATACTCGAAAAACCCGACAATGAAGAAAAATTCCATTCATTCATTGTGGAGGTCCCCATATGCTGTAGGTAAATAAATAATTTATTGATAAAAAAAAAATATCGTTATTTTGTTTCCTAATTGCTATACTGTAGCTAGCACGTCACTTGACGTTGCCCGGTAGTAAAATAAACTTAAACATGGTATTTTAATTTCTGTAGATTTCGCATTTGTTGTTATAGAATCTATTCTGTTTTGATTATTATATTTTACCCAATATATAATAATGATTTCAAAAATGAAAAAAATATAACTTGGGTGGCATCAGCTATGAATCAAAACTAAAACATTTAGTTCTCCAATGATATTCACTACTATTCACTATTACTAAAGGACAGATGAATATGAAAACTTTAAAATGGTTTAAAGTATAAAGGTATATTTGTGTACGTATAGAGGGGCACTTTAAGTCAACTTATTCCTGCCAATTCGAATTTTTCAATTTGGACTATTTAGCAACATATTTTACCGGCTGGAAACCAAATCTAATTTGCTCCACAGGCGTGAATACCCTATATACTAAGTTTCAAGTCTGTAAACCAAAAATGACAGTAGTTTGGTAAAGATTGTTCCATACACACACAAGATCACTATATATATATATATATATATATATATATATATATATATATATTACATGGAGGTCACCACTTATCAAAGCCTGGAAGCCACTCGGGGGTAAGGATTATTGCATGTATAGTAATCAATGGGACAATATCGTAGTAATCATTAGTAATGGAGATTTGATAAAGTGTCTTACTTAAGGGGGCGATTCATCAGGAATTTGTTTATGTTGGATTTGAAGACAACCAAGTTGTAGTCAGGTGGGAAACAGGCAAATGGAACAGAGATCCACAAGCGTGCACTTCTAAGAAAAAAGCTTTGTTCATGGAATCTACGTTTTGATTTAGGCACAGATAAAGAGTGGGGGAAATTATTGACAGTGGTTTCAGCTAGACGGGTGTTTATCGTGAAAGATTGGCGAGGGAGGACCAGAGATTGGAGCTCAGACGAGTACTTGCCATGGAAATAACGATAAAACAAAGACAGGCTCGCAACATCTTTTCTGTGGGAGAGAGGTTGCAGGGAAGAGAAAAGGGCATCCCCCCACTAAGCCACGAAGTCTATTTTGTATTCTGTCAAGGCAGGATAGGCTGTTTTTAGCAGTTCCAGCCCAGATGTGGCAGCAGTACTCCATCCTTGGACGTACTTGGCTTTTATACAGATAGAGAATTGCATCAGTAGTGAGATATCTTCTGGAGCGGTAGAAGGATCCCAACATTTTCCCATGTTTTCCCATATATATATATATATATATATATGTATATGTGTGTGTGTATATTCATATGTGTATATATATATGTGTGTGTGTGTGTGTGTATGTATATATGTATTTATATATGTATATCTGTGTATGTATATGTGTATATATGTATATATACCCATATATATGTGTATATATGTATATATACCCATATATATGTGTATATATGTATATATACTCATATATATGTGTGTGTATATATATATCCGTATATATGTATATATATCAATATATATGTGTATACATATATATGTATGTATATATATGTATATATGTATATATATGTATATATATATGTGTATACATGTATATATGTATATATATGTATATATATATATGTGTATACATATATATATGTATATATGTATATATATGTATATATGTGTATATATATGTATATATGTGTGTATATATATATATATGGTTGTGTGTGTGTGTATATATGTATATATATATGTGTGTGTATATATGTGTGTATATATATATATGTATATATGTGTATGTATATGCATATATGTATATATATATATGTATGTATATGTATATGCATATATGTATATGTATATATATGTATGTATATGCATATATGTATATATATGTATGTATATATATATGTATATATATGTATATATGTGTGTATATGTATATATATATGCATATATATATGTATATACGTGTATGTATATATATATGTATATATATCCATATATATGTGTGTGTATATATATATATATATATATGTAAAAGTGAAAATGTGTGCGAGGACACTTCTCAGCCTATATACTCAACAAATATTTGATCTACTTGAAATTTGGTACATAGGGTGTTCAGACATGTGGAAAATATTTAATCAGTTTTCATCCGGAAAAAAATGTTGCTAATAGATCAAAATTAAAAAAATTGTTACTTGGAAGCCATCGGATTTTTATCTGTTTGTCAACTGTTTCACGACTACGCATGTGTGAATTGTTCACAGTATATTAAGAATAAGTAAGTTTGAAAAATGTTTTTAAAGATTGTGTCAAGCTGGCATAATTGTTATCGTACTTGACTCACTGTCTTTAGGTTTTGGTTTCGATCTCAGCTCAATTATTGTTTTTTTACTTACAAGAGGTGAACTGTTTAGAAAATACAAACACAATATATAATGCATATGTCTCAGTTTCTTTCTGCTTTTTTATTTTACTTTATTTTAAGGAATTTAAGGTTATGTTTCATAACAAGTAACGCCAAGTGCATCCTCTAGTATATATAGAGAGAGAGCGAGAGACAGACAGACAGACAACATAAAGTTAATATGGATATATATTGATTTATTTGTCGATTCAATGAGGAACAAATATCATTGGTAGGAGAAACTATAAATTCTCTTTTATGCCTAGGCATTTCGAAACCTAATACTTCTCTTCAGGAGAGCAGAAAGCAGCTGAATTAAAAATATAGGGAAATGTGACATCTAGCTTATGGTACATTAGGAATGCAATAGATTGTTAAAATGAAGATTAAAATAAAAACAAATAGATGAAAATAAAATGTAAGCGTAAGAAGGATGGAGATAAATATGAGAATAATAATAAATAAATAACAAATGTTTCAAATTGCCAATATTTTATTATTTACTAGCAGGCCACCCGGCGTTTCCCGGTCGTAAAATACACATAAATATTATAGTTTAATCCATACAGAAACTGAGACATGTGCATGCGAGTATTAAGTTTTCTTTTTCTAAACCGTTCACTTCTTGTAAGTAAAAAAAAAAGGAAAAAATACTTGAGCTGAGATCAAAACCAAAACCTAAAGACAGTGAGTCAAGTACGATATCCATTAGACCAGCGTGACACAGTCTTTAAAAAGTGTTTTCAAACCTACTTATTTTTAACATAAGTAATCTGTAATGTGAATCATTCATGCATGTGCATTCGTGAAACAGTTAAAAAAAAAGATAAAAATATGAAGACTCACACGTATCAGTTTTGACCCCTTAGCAGTCCTTTCTTCTGAATGAAAACGGATTAAAAGTTTTCCACATGTCTGAATATCCTATATACCAAATTTCAAGCAGAAAAGTTCGTTGAGTTTATAGGTTGAGAAGTGTCCTCAGACACACACACACACACACACATTTTTATAGATATATATTTTGTTTACGTTGATGTTTTTCTTTCTGATTTTAGGCATGGGAATGCTAGCAGACAAATATCCAGATGACGCAGAGCGAGGTAAAGCCATGGGCGTTGCCCTCGGAGGCTTGGCCATCGGGGTCTTAGGTAAGACGCACTTTTTACACAGTTTCGGTATGTTTTATTGAGAAAAAAACAGCATTGGCCTCTTGTTTGCAAGAGCATCGGGCTCTATTTATTCTCATTGTTATATATATATATATATATATATATATATATATATATATATATATATATATATATATTTGTATATTTTGGCAGAAAGTCATTATTCAAGCACATCTGATTGAACACGGCAGAGTTATTCTTTTTCCAATTTTTCTGGATATCTTTTTCATTTGCCGAGTGGTCTTTTTTATTTCAGCTGGCTAGTTGTATAAAATGGCGCCCAAAAGTTGTTGTTCAGCCATATTCTACTCAAGCGCTTTTTATCGGTGCGTCCGATTATCATCAGAAGCGATTGTTGTTGTTATCGTTTTCATTTTTTTTTCCTTTTGAGGCTTGCTGTATTTATAGGGGTTTTTTTTTAGGGGGGGGTTATAAAGGTGGGTGCAGGAGATATATATATATAAGTGAACGTGTCTGTGTGTCTACATTTCCCTATGCAATAACTCTGTCAATTTTAAGTTTACATGCTCGAAATTTGATATACAGGGTACTGAGATTTGGGAAAATCTTTGTGATCGGTTTTCGGCCAGAAATTTGGCTGTTAAGCGGTCAATGTTCAACGAATTGACCTTCGAGAACTCTACCAAACTCCTCCGACAATTTTGGATCTAAACACTTGAAATTTTAGATATAGGTTCCTTGGACATGGATCTAACTTAATAATTTGATTTGCGTCTAAAACAATAAATGTTAAGGGGTCATAATTAAAAAAATTGACCGTCTTTTTTTTTGTTTGCTCAACATACACCTCCAAACACCCGGGCAACGCCGGGCTGAAATGCTAGTATATATATATATATATATATATATATATATATATATTAATGTTGTGACGATTAATCGGAATCGGTAATCAGAACAATCAGAATTTGGGGGAGTATCGGAATCCAAAAAATTTGTGTCTATTTTCCGATGCCAAAAAACGATTTCTCTAATCTTTTTTTATTTGATTTTGTTTAAAACAAAACCTTCCACTGCTGTAATAAATAATCAATATTTATTGATTTTAAACTACCAATAAAACTAAAATCTATAGATTACCCCCCCTCAGTAGTTTGTTTTTACATTTGAGAAAATATATGCACATTTAACATGTGTTTTAACGGTAATCGGGAAAAATAACAACTCTATTGTTAAATTTTTAAAGGTATGAAAAGAATTGGAATTGGCAATTGTATCGGAATCAAGAAAAATATTTGAAACGTCCCATTATTAATATATATATATATATATATATATATATATATATATATATATATATATATTACAATAGAAAAATGCGAGTATGAAAATAATATGGTTAAGCTTAAACATGGAAAAGTAAAGGACTAGTTGTTAAAACTGGAAAAGAAAAGGACCAGATATTCTTGTAAAAAATATAATAAATTGATAACTTAAAATATTGCAGCATTAAGAATTGATTATATAATGTTATAAACTGAATTAAAAAAAAAAGTTCTTAATGCTGCAATATTTTAAGTTATAAATGCATTATATTTTTTACCAAAATATCTTGTCCTTTACTTTTCCATGTTTAAGCTTAACCATATTTCTGTTCATGCTCGCATTTTTCTATTGTAATTCATGATTTTTCCAGGCTTCCAATAAATTCACTTGTTCTTTGTTTAATTTCAGTCTTATTTTTTGGCCCCCATAAACACATATGTAATAACAATGTATGCTACTCGTCTGCTTTCAATAAAATCACCCCAATTATCTCCCTTTCATGCTTTTATTCTCTCTGTTTTACTTATTACTTCTCTTTCCACGACAACAGTGAATTAGTAGTAACAGTAGTCGCTGAAGCAACGTGGTTGCTATGGAAACCAATCATAAAAAGCGTCGCTCACCTCCTTACATATTTTTATGAATTTGAACACCAGGAAATTCATCATAACTTTTGCTTTACTAAACGAAAATTGAACATTTTTTTTCACAATATAACTGAGAAGGTGATCTATAAACTGTAATAATTGTTTGAAATTTGGTCGAAAAATGAGTGAGCAGTGAAGCTTTAAAGCAGTTCTAAATGAATAAAACTGCCACTTAACCAGATATTCAAACACGGTAGTGTTTGAATGATATATATATATATATATATATATATATATATATATATAGTCATTCACATATAGACAATTTCGCTGTATCACAGGACTTCACTGAGGCTAGACAAGCAAAGGCATCAGGTCGGGATCGAAAGTAGACCGCATAGGCAGCATTTATTGTCAAATCTGAATATTAAATGCTTTGATGTATATATTTCATATTTTACCGAGGTATTTAACATTTTTGTAGACTTTTAGGGGGGGGTGAACATACCTTTTATCTTATTATTCTTTGTGTGTGTGTGTGTGTGTGTGTGTGTGTGTGTGTGTGTGTGTGTGTGTGTGTGTGTGTGTGTGTGTGTGTGTGTATACAAATGAAGATGCTTCAGTTCAGAAGTCCCGTTTTGAAGAAAGATGTTACTTAAAAATATTTTGTCCTATATTATTTAACTGAAAAATAAACATCGTCTGGAAACAGCAGTAAACGACTTGGATACGATTGCATGTATTCTTTATTTTTAAGTATTATTTGAAAACCGTTTAAGTCGTTAGAAATACACACGCATATATGTATGTATGTATGTATGTATGTATGTGTGTGTGTGTGTGTGCGTGCACGTATTCATTTTTATTCACAAAATGAAAAAGAATAAACGTTACACTTGGTAAGATATAGCTTCCTACATATATGATCGAAACACGTTTTGCAAATGTGTACCCAAATAATGTTCGTATAAATAAAATATCAACTCCAAATTATTTGGCACATGACGCATATTTTTTTCTCTTTGACCAAAGACTTTGTGTGTAAGATGATTGGGATTAGAGAGTTGTGCAATTTATTTGATAAACATTAAAGATCGCGGCCAGAGCAGAACAGGAGGAAAAAAAGTCTCTGTAGCCATTTCAAATGGTTTTATGTAGTTAGTTTTGTTAAATGTTAATAAATGAGGAACCATTTCGAGTTAAAATCTACTTAGTATTCCGCGTGTTAACTTGAAAAAAACACGCTTGAAATGTGTAAACAATATGCGAATAAGCGAAATCACGCGACATCAGATCAAATTCGGTAGCTTTAATTTCGCTTATTCAGATAATATTGACACATCTCAAGCGTGTTTTTTATCACGCTAACATGCGCAATATTAAATAGATTTTAACTTAAAAGGCTTTCTCATTGATTAATATTTGACAAAAGCAACACAAAACAATTTTTAATGTCTATACATTCTGCTCTGGCCGCGATCTTTAACGTTTACTATTTTGTTTTGAGTGTTTTTTTTCTTTCTTTTTTTTTTTACACAGTGGTCACCACTTATCAATGCCCGGAAGCCACTCAGGGATAAGGGCTATTGCAAGTACATTACGTTAGTGTGGAGATTTGATGAAGTGTTTACTTAAGGGGCGGTTCATTAGGAATTTGTTAACGTTGAACTTGAACACATCCAAGCTGTAGTCAGGTGGGAAGCAGGCAGACGGAACAGAGTTCCACAGGCGTGCAATTCTAAGAAAGAAGCTTTGTTCATGGAATCAACGTTTTGATTTAGGCACAGATAAAGAGTGGGGGAAATTTTTCACATTGGATTCAGCTAGACGGGTATTTTTCGTGAAAGATTGGCGAGGGGGGGGGCAGAGATTGGAGTTCAGACGAGCACCTGCCATGGAAATAACGATAAAACAAGGATAGGCTCGCAACATCTCTTCTGTGGGAGAGAGGTTGCAGGATAGAAAAAAAGGGTATCCCCCACTAAGCCACGAAGTCTATTTTGTACTCTGTCTAGGCAGGATAGGCTGTTTTTAGCAGCTCCTGCCCAGATATGGCAGCAGTATTCCATCCTTGGTTTATTGTTATTATGTGTATAGACCGCAACTTTTAAAAGAGGATACTTGAAACTTAATGATGATAAAGATATCAGTTTCATTTACATATCGGATTTACATATTTTTAAGGCTTCATTAATGAATTAAATTCACAACAAAAACAAGTTAAACGGCTTACATTTCGCAATCCAAACTTAGTATCAAACATTGAATGTGAGTTTTTATATGACGTCATATAAATAAATAAAATAAAAATTATTGGATGGAATAATTTAATAGAAATCGTTCGCAGTTCTTGCAAGGGCTGTCGACGTCCTCCTACAAACAGTGGCTGGTATTTCCAGGTGGTCACCCATTTTATTATTGACCAGACTCAACGATGCTTAACTTCGCTGATCTAACGAGAATCGTGATAGATATTAAGGTTCGTTCAATCGGCGCATAGGAAATTGTAACAAGAAACAACAAAACTCAAAAATAAGTGTGTGAACTGCTGCTTTTTCTTGCTGTCCAGAAAAACATCTTCTATTTTTTTTCTTTAAATATTATTTTATTTATCTTCAAACAATTTTTTGTGGCAACAGTTTCATATGAAAAAATCCGGAAAAACATTCTTTATAATATAAGTTTGAAACAAATAAAAGGTGAAATAAAAAAAAAGGTTACACTGAAGATCGCATAAGCAATAATTATCATTTCCTCCACTGAAGATTGCATAAGTCTGAAACACTAGTGTCTGTTGGTAAAAATAATATATATATATATATATATATATATATATATATATATATATATACACAGAGTGACCGCCAAAAAATAAAAAACATAGAAAGTATATCTAGAACATATGGCGTAGAACGGAGAAAAAAGGCCAAAGACCCTAGTGTTTTGGTGTGATGTTTTGAATATAATAAACTAATTATGACCAAACTTTCATTTCATTCGGACAAAACACTAAGAAATGGGGCCTAATTAGAGTTGGAGCCCGTTTTCTTTGGGGGGGGGTCACCCTGTGTGTGTATATATATATATATATATATATATATATATATATATATATATACTGCAACGGTCACTGTTTGTTTATAAACAAGCGGTTAGAGCACTGTAAAAGTGTTGGACAAATATCTGTTTAAAATAGACATTTGGCGAGATAATTTACGGGTGCTGCTCCCGTGGGTCAATCAGTAGAACTGCTGACTGTCAATGCAATGGTTCTAGGTTACATTCTTCGGCTTGGGAGACGTGCTAGTCTAGCGGCACTGATGAGTTGTGATACAATGAAACAGGACTGTATGTCGATGACTACAAATATATATATATATATATATATATATATATATATATATATATATATATATATATACAGTTTATCACAAAAGTGAGTACACCCATCACATTTCTTCAAATATTTAAGTATATATTTTCATGGGACAACACTTAAAAAATGATTTTTTGACACAATGAAAAGTAGTCTGTCTGCAGCATATATAACAGAGTTAATTTATTTTCCCCTCAAAATAACTCAAAATATAGCCATTAAAAGCTAAATCCTTGGCAACAAAAGTGAGTACACCTCTAATGTTGTCAATATTAACATACAACATGTCAACTCTCAATATTTTGTGTGGCCGCCATCATTATCCAAAACTGCCTCCACTCTTCTGGGCATGGAGTTTACCAGAGCTTCACGTAGCCACTGGAATGCTCTTCCACTCTTCAATTACGACGTCGCAGAGATGGCGGATATTTGAAACTTTGTGCACTTCCACCTTCTGCTTGAGGATGCCCCAAAGATGTTCTATTGGGTTCAAGTCTGGAGACATGCTGGGCCAGTCCATCACCTTTAACCTCAGCCTCTTTCAGTAAAACAAAAGTTGTCTTGGATGAGTGTTTTGGGTCATTGTCATGCTGGAACACTGCTCTGCGACCCAGTTTCTGGAGAGAGGTGATCGTGCTCTGTTACAGTATTTGACAGTACATGGTGCAGTTCATGTTTTCCCCAACCGAAATGTAACTCTCCAATACCTGCAGTACTCATGCAGCCCCAGACCATGACATTCCCACCACCATGCTTGAGTGTAGGCATGACACACTTATCTTTGTACTCCTCACCTGATCGCTGCCACACATGCCATCAGAACCAAACAAATTAAATTTTGTCTTATCAGACCATAGGACATTGTTCCAGTAATCTATGGGCTTTGTTGACATGTTTTCAGTAAACTGTTTGTGGGCTTTCTTGCGCATTTTAGAATTTATCCATTGCCACTGTATATCCTCCTCCTCCTCTGTGTGTGCAATGAGATCTGTGTCATTTGCATACAACAACTTGCAAGTTGAAGGTTTTTTAAATTGCATTAGACGTTGAAGAGTGAACAGCCTCCCAGAAGCTCGAAAACGCAAAGACACCCCAACATCACTGTCTTTAAAAGCATAAACAAGCATTGTTGCAAAGGTGCTGGTGTGTCATCTTACTTGATCCATGATCTACTGATATTGGTTCACACAATATACAATTAATGTCCACACGGTCCTTCATGGTCTAATGCAACTCTTTCAACATGCTTATGAAACTGACAGGACATCCAAGTTTGCCTAGAATAATCCAGATTGCATCACACTTGATGGTGTCGAAAGTTTTGGACAGATCAACAAAAACTTGCTACAATGATACCTGTTGCTCCTTGCATTTTTCCAGAAACTGTGAAGTAAAGAAAATCATGTAAAACAATCCCTCGGCCATTTTTGAAATCAAACTGGTTTTCAGGAATTGTGCTTAAGCAGTCAGTTCAACAGAATTTTTGTCAACATCTTACCCACAGCTTCAAGCAACGTAATCCCTCTATAGTCACCACATTCAGACTTCTGTCCTTTCCTTTTGTGAATTCTTAGCATTATTTTTAGCCTTTTATTCTTGTGAAGTTAGGTTGTACAAAAGTGTTAAGTTGGGTCAAAATTGTATTCTTTTTCGATTTTTGTGTACTTATCTTGCATTCGATACAAAATCTATAGAAGAACACTCCCAGACACATCAAGTATATTCGTGTGAAATTTCCAAAAATTCGACCCAACCATTTCCGAGTCCATAGGAACAAACTCACACACAAACAGACAAAGTTACTTTTATATAATAGTAGAAATAGGGATATACAGTTAAGATAAACCACATTTTTAAATTATTATTTTCATATTAAATAACCTTATATAATATCATATGATATAATGTTCATGCAAATATTGAGCCAGAATACACGACAGCATTTCAGAATTCGCCTACATTTGATTGTGCCAGGTACAAGAATTATATTTTTAAGGTTTTCTCTTACAAAAGTCAAATACAGCCTAAGATGGAGTACTGTTGTCACATATGGAATGGAACCCCAAAAGGGACCCTGTCTTGCCTTATCAGGGTGCAGAATGCAGAATCGTCTTTGAACTTTTATAAGCGATGATCTTTTCGCCTCCCTAATCACTCTTTCTCATTGTGAGCCTGTCTCTATCGATACTTTTATGATAGGTTTTCGTCTGAGCTCCAATCTATAGTCTCTCCTCCATGTAGGACATTCACAACAAATATTCGCCTAGCTGAAACAACTGTCAATAACTTCCCTCATCCCCTATCTGTGCCCAAGACTAAACGAAAATTCCATGAGCAGAATTTCTCCACTAGAGCTGTCTGCCTGTGGAATATAATACCATCTGTCTGCTTCCTGGCTAACTATAGCATGGCCATCTTATAGTCTAATATGAATACAGATGAGAACACTAAAATTGTTGCCCTAAAGAAAACAACACTTCAGCTTTATTTTAAAACTTTTATTGAAGAAAATCAATTCAGGTAACTTGATTATGTTGTAGAGCTGACATCTATTTAATGCAGCCGCCTTCAACCTCAATGACCGCCTTGATATGGGTTAGGAACTGGGAGCATGCCTTTTCCACAAGCGCAGGCAGGAGCTCGGCAGATGGTGGCGATCAGGTTAGCTTTGGTATTGTGGGAGGTCATGTTGGTGATGTTCTCGACGTATGACCAAATGAAGCAGTCTAGCAGGTTCAGGTCGGGGGGAGGAGGCCAGTGAGAGAAGGGTACAAAGTCGTAGCACTCCTTTTGAAGCCAAGCTTGGGTCTCTTTGGACGTGGGTCGGTGCTGAGTCCTGTTGTCACTCTCAGTTCTGCCAGCGACCACTTGATTGCACCAGGGGATCACCACAATCTTCAGCACACTCAGGTACACTTTGGTGTTGATTTTCAAGCCGACTTTGAAGATGTGAAGTGACATGATATGGCCCTCACTTGAAACCACACCAAAGACCATAACCGTAGCTGGAAACTTTGTTTTCATCACCTTGGGCACTCCCTCAAGCATTGAACCGTTTAGATTATCATTTTGGGAGTGCTGGCAATGGTACTGTTATCATAACTTCAATCGATAGGAAGCATGAGTCGCACAGTAATGCATCTCAAATCTAGCCCGGTGAAATGTCACTTTCAGACATGATAAAAGGCTCCTATTGCTCTTGGGATTGGTACACAACTTGTCAGCTAGTAAATGGTCTGCAACAAAAAAAGAAAACCGTTTTTTTTTAAACGGAAATGGAATCATGTCTTTTCTATGGCGGCCATTTATCGTTCCACCCTGTAGATTCCTATTGAATCGTCCATTTAAGTAATCTAGCCCTATCCAAGTTTCACCGTGACTGATCTTGTTACATCGCCATCTACTTAACACTTAACCCTTATCCTTGAGTGACCTTTGGGCCTTCATAAATGGTGACCTTCCAAGTAAAAAAAAATCTAGTACATGTACAATTTCAAATGTGACGTCATAGTGCTAGATGAAAAGTTAATCTATTGAGAGATTTCCTGTTTTCAATCCTCTGTAAATTCTAAGAAAGTCATTACAAAAAGCGAAGTTTTTTTTTTCTATATTTTTACCTACCCACCCTCATCTATATTAATTACTTTAAGAATAAAGCAAAACTCTTGATTAATAAAAAATAAACCAAAAAATTTCCGTTGCAAAAAGTTAATTATGTCGATGGAAGACTTTTCATGGATACAAAAAACTCTTTCAAATTAATTCGTGTAGAAGAAAAATTAATGGACAATAATAACAGGTATATCATAAGGTGCCTTCAATCATTTACCAAACTTTTTTCATATACGCACGTTTATTGATAGTACACATATGAAACTCTAGTCTCCTTCGAAGTAATCTCCTCCAGTTGCAATCCACCTGTTGCATCGGCCCCATGGAAGTGAGCGTGTCAATGACCCTCGTCACAGCCTTTTTCACCTCCTCAATTGTCTCATAATGATAGCCTCTAAAGTTTGGCTTGAGCTTAAGGAATAATCAAGTCACAGGGAGCAAGGTCTGAACTATAGAGAGGATGAGGAACTGTTTTGATGTCCATCTTGGTCAAATAGTCTGTGACGAGGGTGCAGTCATGGACTGATGCATTTGCACAAATCTTCCACATCTCCAGTTCCTCACAAATGTGTACAGTTCCCACACTGACATCAAACTGTGTACTTGTGGTCTCTATAGACACGACGGTCCTTATCCATGAAATTCTTTATTTGGCCAATAAACTCTGACTTTTTTACTCCTTCCACACCTCTCATTATTTCTCATAAGCTCCCTGCCTTCCTTGAATCTTTTATGCCATTCAAAAACTGATGCTCGATTCACGCAAGATGGTCCAAAAGCAGTCTAAAGCATTCCATGTTTCTGTGGCATTTTTTTTTTTTTTCAAGTTTAAAACAATTTTATTGCATATCGTTCTTCTTAAGTGTCCTCACGTTCAGCTTGCATTTTTTAAATTCACCAGCTGTGAGAATCAAACTTTAGTAGGGTGTATTCCAATTCCTGCTGTAACTGTTCATTTGAACAAAAATCGGTCAGTCATCTCATAAGGTGTATAGCAATAACGTACTGAATTTTCAAGAGTCTATGACAATTTTAAATGTCTGTACCAAAAATGTATGGAAATTTATTGGAGGAACCTTGTATTTTTCATGTACATGCAAATATATATCTAACATATAAAACTCACTATGTCTGTGTGTCTGTCTCCATTTGTAACATAGCGTGGATGTGCATATGTAAATGCATGTGAAATGACGTCACAGGGAAAAAAGACTATAAAAAAGAGAAAGATTTCATGATTTGTTGTATAAATGTTAACTATCCTCCCTTCTGTTTTGATCATACGTTAAAATTTTCTATTCAGTGTTTTATCTCTATGCTGGTGAAGAGACTTAATTTGAATAAAAGAATTTGTTTCGTCTCAGAAAGGATCGTCCATAAATTAGTTGTTGATGTTGAATTCTTGTCGCCTAAGTAAGCGATTTTTCCATGAATTATATTATCTCATACAATCAATCTGTCTATCTATAAAAGTAAACTGTCTGTGTATCTGTCTGTGTGTGTACATTTCCCTACGCAATAACTCTGTCAATTTTCAGTCTACATACTCGAAATTTGATACACAGGGTATTGATACTTGG